>NC_072739.1:57460577-57734564 GCF_026930045.1 Uloborus diversus | reverse complement strand
ATTGTTCAAAGATACATAAGCTAAAAGCGCAAACACTTCTAATTTCACAGAAAGAAATAATAACTGAAGTAAAGTATACATTTCTTGAGTCATTCTAAAGAAAAAGATTTTGTATCATTCAAAGTGCTTCTAAATTAAAGTAAATTATAGTAATACATATATATATATATATATATATATATATATATATATATATATATATATATATATATATATATATATAAAATTAAGCAAACAGCTTTGTTTAATATTTGAAATTCTGTTTGCTTAATTTTATATTTACTTGGCTTTTTAGTTTTGCTGCGTTGTCCATCTATGGGCTTTTGGTGTGGTCTTTTCAATATTTTTCACTTTTATTATTATGATTATATATATATATATATATATATATATATATATATATATATAAGCTTAATCATCAGTCAAGATTTATGATGATGATAAAACCACGATATAGCGAATTTTTATTATGATACATCCAAAAATAGGGGATGGCTATATTGGTCTATATGACCCTATTTGGCACACCCACCTAACCTACTATAATATGGATACCATGGACACTTAGCGGTACCTCTTGCCTCTTCCTACGGCACCCAGTTAGAACCCTTGTGTTAGAGTCTCTGTCTTAATATTTAGAGTTTCATAAAGACCTACAACTTACTCAAAAATTTTACCATTCTCATTGACACTCTTTAAGCAAAAAGAAATTTCACTTCGAGTAAAGCAATTCTTAAGCAAAAGCACTCACCACTCCTTCTAAGAAATGAGGAGCACGGAATTTCTTTTAAAACCTATAAATTTCGTGATTTTCATAAAAATAAAAAGAAATTTTATTTGTTTACCTCTTAACAAAGCGTACTAAACATCAAAAATTCGAAAAATCCGACTCCATTGCAAAGAGATTCCCAATCCTCAAAGTGAAGGCATCAAAAGTATAAAAATGGCTTATAAACAAAATATTTTTTGTAAAATTATCATACAATTGGATTTTAGAGGCCTATGATAAGTATATCATTAATCTGTATGAACACAGTTGAAGCAAAAATAAAAGTAAACCATTGATACAGCATTTTAATTTTTCAATCATTAAAGACAATCAAATTTCGCTTGATAAACTTGAACGAAGCACTGTAACAGAAATAAAGAGCCTTTTCATTTATTTGCCTCCTAATAAAGTGAAGTTGGAATGAAAAAAGAACAAAATATGATTCATCATATTGGAGGTAAACATTGAATTTTTCAAAATGAAGACATCAAAAGTATAAAAACGGTAAGTAAAAATGTTTATGAAAGTTAATCATCCTTGTTAGCATCAAAATTCAAACCCATATAGTTTTCTGCAAAATAATGTTCAACATTGCCCCATAAAAGTGCAAATATTGCAAGTTGGTAAAATGATTGGAATATTTTCTAATCAAGTCACTATAAAGGTTTAACGCCAGACGCTAAGTGGCGATAATTTTAAAGCTGGTAACCCTATCGGAAGTGATCACATTTTTTCCTGACCCCTACTATCCGTTTGCAGTTCTAAGTCCATTTTGCTGATATATATTATTATTATTTTTTTATTATTGTTGTTTAAATCATGAGCGGGGGGAGAGATTAAGTGCTTGCATTGTCTTTTCAGAGAAGTTTATAACAATACCACTGCAAAACAGCTATGATTAAAATAAAAAAAAAAAGCAAAATTATTTAAAACAAAACTGACTTTCATCTGTTAATTTTTTTTAAAGAAATAAAAAAGCATTATATTTATTTGACAGCATTAGTTATTTATTGCTTGATGCTTGTAGGGGTATCATAAGAATGCCTTTTTCTTTTTTTTTTTTTTGAGCAATCACGATTGCTTATTGTTCTCACTTGACTGTTTTGATCTGCTATCATTTTATTTTCCCACCAGCAACCTCTGCCACCACCACCGTCGACCGACTCCTCACGATGCTGCTCCTATAGCAAAAACCATCTCCAGGTTGAGTTCATATCCTACACACATGCGCATACGCACACAAACACACACACACATACAGACACTAGGGCTTGACCGATGGCAATTTTTTGGCCGATGGGCCGATGCCGATTGTTGGCTGATTGTTCAAAGATGGCCGATTGTTTTCCTCCAAATGGCCGATTGCCGATGGCCGATGCCGTTGGCCGATGGCAAAAAAAAAAAAAAAACCTAACAGAAGTAAATTGATAAGATTGTCAGGAATTTAAAGGATCATTGATTCATTTCACTTTACTTCCTTTCTACAAATAAGGAATTGTAATTACAAAAAAAAATCAGATTTCGATCGAAATTTCTATTTTACGATCACCCAATTTAAACTTCACAAAATTTTTTTCGCCACATCTGCACATGCATATGTACCTAAGAACATATAGATGACCGAAATATCCATTTTGAACGCCTCCTTAGTTAATTATCGAAAATTCTCTTGTGATGTCTTCATGCGCGTAAACTTGCGTCACTCAAAAACGTTATGAAATAGTATGTTGTTAACTCATACGTACGCAGTATGATCTAAAAGTTCGAGGACAAGTTGTATAAAACCTTACCCTGAATAGTTCACATTACCGAAGTAACATCTATCTACAAAATAGTCACCTTGAACGACTATGCACTTCTGCCAACGTTCGTATAGTTTTTTAGAAGGACTCCTGGAAGACATTTATCGCAACCTCCTCTAAGGTCTCTTGCGCTGCTGCTTTAACTTCATTGTGGGGAAGAAGGCGACTTTCATGTTGAGGATGCACTGTTCGATTGGTCAGTACTCTGATATGACAAACAAATAGCATAACGTTTCGTCGGATTTAGCTCCGTGTGACTTTTACCTATTCCCTGCAAAAAAAGCATTTGCATGAACTCCGATTTCTTCCGTCAGGAGAAGAAAAATCTGCATCACAGAAGGTAGCGAAAAATGGCTTCCAAGAGTGTTTCCAAAAGTTATATGAACACTGGCAGACGTATATAGTCCCTCAAGGTGACCTTTTGAAGGTGGATGTGCTTCGGTAATGTGAACTATTCTGGGTAAAGTTTTATACAGCTTGTCCTCCGAACTTTTGGATTGTACTACGTACAATCTGTATAGGGTGTAGTTATGCTTCTCCTTTTTTGATTGCTGTATAATGGAAGACAAAGAACAACAGAAAAAAAAGGAAGAAAAACAAAGAGACTGTTTAATAACCAATTGATTTGTTTTGTTTTTTTTTTTAAATTGAACATATAACTAAGCTTTCAGTAATATTGTAATAATGTATGGATTTAGAGACATTAACATAGTTAAAAAACATTAAATTGTGTTATTTAATCATTCAAAATAATAATAATAAGAAGAAGAAGAAGAAGAAGAAGAAGAAGAAAACTATGAAACCGTCAACAAATTACGCAATTAAAAATGGAAAGATTGCACGTAGACATTTTTTAGTCATCAAATTAAACAAAAAAGGTAACAGATAAATTACAATAGTATAGGAATATTTTTATACTTATTTAAAATTTATGAATAGAAAAGTTTGCATTTTTCATAAAAGCTATAACAGTGACATAAATTTTGCGGAAAAAAACAGCCAAAAAAAAAAAAAAAAAAAGAAAGAAAGAAAGAAAGAAAGAAAAAGGAAGAAAAACAAAGAGACTGTTTAATAACCAATTGATTTGTTTTTTTTTTTTTTAATTGAACATATAACTAAGAGTTCAGTAATATTGTAATAATGTATGGATTTAGGGACATTAAACATAGTTAAAAAAAACATTAAATTGTGTTGTTTAATCATTCAAAAAAAAAATAAGAAGAAGAAGAAGAAGAAGAAGAAGAATAAAACTATGAAACCGTCAACAAATTACGCAATTAAAATGGAAAGATTGCACGTAGACATTTTTTAGTCATCAAATTAAACAGAAAAGGTAACAGATAAATTACAGGAATATTTTTATACTTATTTTAAATTTATGAATAGAAAAGTTTGCATTTTTCATAAAAGCTATAACAGTGACATAAATTTTGCGGAAAAAAGAAATAGCCATGAAAAGAGCGAAGTTCTTAAAACGCAGCTACAATGAACAAACTCAATATTTACACCAAGTTAATAACTGAATACAAAACTACTTATCTGATGTTTACACACGTAATTTTGAACAATTTTATTGTTTAAATCTTTTATGAAGCACTACAAACAAGTTCAAATTAAATTTTTCAATTTAACAACAATTTTCTGAAATTTAAAAAATTGCATAATAGAAAATCCTTGAAAATTTTCTATAACAAATTATTAAAAATATGATGAAAACGAAAATAACTTATTCATTGATTTTATATAAATACATAAAAATAGTTATTTACAACACGGAAAAAAATCGATCGCTATTAATGATGCAAAAAAGATGGCGCATTACGAAATATAGGTGAAACAAGTAAAAGAAATACGCAAAATGACATTTCTTGACCAAAATAAATAATCCCTAAATATTTAAGAAATGCTTGAAACGACGAAGGTGGGCTAGGGGGGTCACCCTCTAATTTTGGAGTAACTCACAACATTAAACTTCGGCCCCAACTTCGGCCTCGTTTTTTTAGTACAGAACCGCTACCCACCAACGCCTCGGAAGAGTTTCTGAATCTACTTCAGCACTTCCGAAAAAAAAATTCAAAAGTACCTTTTATTTCCGAATTATGTCACCATTCAAAACGTCTTTAATCAATTTCTTACATTAATGCTCTAAATTCTTCCTAAACAATAGATAAAGCTTGAAAAAAAAAATTTCTAATTTTCTGAATGGTGTTGGTTTTAAACAACTCAGAAGTACAAGAGTTTGATTTCAAAAATTGAGGGAGTGGGAGGAGGGGCACCCAAGTGTTCTCGGAAATACAAAAAATAGCGTAAAAAATAGAGTGAAAAATAATCATAAACATTGAGCATAAAAACCCTTTTAAAACTTGCACCCGAGTTTGTTTTGACGTGCAGTGGCGGATTTAAAATATAGCAAATGTTGCAATTGCGCGAGAAGCCCCATAAGCATATAGGGGCAACCGTAGGAATTACAACAATGCTTATGATAAATGTTTTACAACTTCTGTGATAGAGAAATAGAGCCCCAAAATGTATTTCGATGGACCCCAAACTTGTAGCTCCGCCGAAGCGATACAGAAAAGACTGAATTACTGTGATTCATATTACAAATATCGAAAAATTAAAAATTACCGTCGGTTCAACGGGAATCTAACAAAATGAAACAAAACTGGTTTCGCCATCTCATATTTGTTTCCATAGTCTCCAATTCGGCAATATATTACCAAATGACCGTCAGTCTGAGACGCTATATTAGTTTTGCATTGAAATAAGTAATAAATAGCCACAAAAAATTAATTAATAGGCTTTTTAGAACATCCGATCGAAAACAAAAAGGGAAGTGCACAACTAGAACGTACGCACACCCCACATGCGAAATTTTAGCCTTCTACAGCTTACCATTGTTATGACTTATGAGAGATACATACGTACATCCAGCCGCAAGAAACAACGCAATAAGTAACTTGTTTGATACATGAATGCAGTATTAAAAACTCTTTCAGTGGGGATTAAAATAGAAATTCATACTGAAATTTGAGTAAACAATTTTATATGAAAACAATAACTTCCTTTACTTTGTATTAAAAAGTAAAAGAACAAAGGTCCTTTGTTTTCAAAAACATCGGCCAATTCCATCGGCTTTTCGATGTTTTTTAAGGCCGATGGACTGATGTTTCCTGCAAGTTAGCATCGGCCGCCGATGCCGATGCCGATGGCTAAATTGTTGAACCATCGGCGCCGATGCATCGGTCGAGTCCTAACAGACACCTACACATACACACCAACACATACACACACACATACATACAGACACCTACACATACACACACAATCACATACGCACAACTACCCACATATTCATGCATGCAAACAGACACAAACACATATACCTACACAAACATACACATACCTGCCCCATGCACACAAACACTCATACACACAAACTACCCACATATTCATGCATGCACACACACATACACATACCTGCCCCTATGCACACAAACACTCATATACACAACTACACACACACTCATGCCTGCGCACAGACACAAACACACATACCTACACACACATACACATACCCCCTACACACAAACACACATACCCCCACACACAAGCACACACGCCTACATACACACACACTCGTGATTGCGAAAAACATAATTTGAATTCAAAATGTCAAAATTCATTTTTTTTTTTTTTTTTTTTTTTGCCAAATTAGCAGATTTTGTATAAGCTGACCTCTCTAATTAACTTCAAAACAGGTTCCAAAAACTATTGGTTTATATTGCTGTGTGCAGGTAAAGGGCAGTAACTGCAAATTTTTCATTTTGCATTTTTGTGATCTATTGTATGTTATCTTTATTGTACGAGCTCGCTTATTTGGTTTCCGCTGAAAAAAAAAGCTCGAAAAAACGTCTAATTCCAACATTTTCCTATTGTTAATATTGAATCCACCACACATTTCTTCAAATATCTCGAAAACTCATTTCTGCAGATACTGCTGTTTACCTGCACTCGGCAGTATACACGGAAATATGTGTTATTTTGATTTTATATTTGCTCTTTCAATAAACAATTTGTGAAAGATCTGCTTTGATTTATCAGAATTTTGTGAAGGGTCTGTTTTGATTGATTGGAATTTTGTGAAAGGTCGGTTTTGGTTGATCGAATTTTTGAGATAGGTCCGTTATCGGTCCCGAATTTCCTCTCACCAGACCCCTGTGATGATATCATGTTCCCACGAACTTACATGTGGAAGTTTACAGACACTAAAAACAACTGTTTAAACAGATTAAAGTAAAAACCAATGTAAAGAAAGCACAAATTTTGAAGAAAATATAGCATATAGCTATTTTAAAGCTACAATGGAGCTTTGATATAGGTTTCGATATAGCTTTTTCTCCAGTAAATAAGATAAAATTTACAAACTTGAAGGACCCTATTGATTGCCATAGCAACTGGGATATTTATAGCATCTCCTGCAAGTGTAGACTTGGTTACGTTGGACAGACAAAACGTGCTCTCAAGCAGTCTGAAAGAGCAGGAAAATTATGTGAAAACATAAAGAACTTGCTCATTCTTTCATCGTTCAGAATTATTGGACTTCTGGTCACTGTTTTGATTTTTCATCTGCAAAGTTTATTTGTAAATGTTCTTCGGTTTATGACCTCAATTTCTGGTAAACTTTCTATATTTGGAAAAATTCTCATTCTCTTGTCAATGATTTTTCCACCACTCCATTTTTTTCATGATATTTGGAAGCAATTTCTATAATTGCCTTTTCTGGTTTCTTCATTATCTCTCACTCTTTTTGTCTCCTGGCTTCTGATTGGTTGTCTCTCCCCCTTGCTCTGAGCCCGAGTTGACATGCTGTTATTTGATTGGTTGTTTGCTGTCTTGTGTCCTGAATTCTATTGGTTGGCCCTCTTTGGTATAAATACTGGTGTCCCACTTGGTTGTTACTAGTTCTCTCGCAACTTTCGGTTTTGCTGGTGAGCTTTTTGCACTGATGAAGAGGCTCCATTGTAGCCTTGAAATAGCTATATGCTGTATTTTCTTCCAAATTTGTGCTTTGTTTACGTTGGTTTTTCACTTTAATCATATTGTAGCACAAAGCTTATATGATAATTTTTCATTTAACTGTTTAAAACCATTTGCAATCATAACCTCAATCAAAAAAAGGCGGGAATAGCAGAAACTTTGTTTCATGCACCAGCCTCTGCTTAGTACTGCAACCTGTGAAGGAGAAGGTCAACTAAGTCTATATGGAACTAATGTCATATACTCCACCTTTGGCAACTTTTTCCTGTTGGAGTCAAGAAAGCGTCGCCAAGAAAATGATGTATGGCAACATATGTCATACATCGAATTTAGTGATGCTTTTTAGCGCCAACAGGAAAACTTCAGATAAAAAAACATGATCGAAACACTTCAGAAGACAATGTATATAAAAACAACATAAAACCACAGCAAAAAACATTGCAAATATTTGCTTCAAAAGTACCAGAAACTAGAAAGTTTTTGTACACAAAGAAAAATTACTAGAAGGTATTGAAAATGCTTAAATTAACAATTTACTATCACAGCTCACCAAAGAAATATGTACCAATAGAAATAAAAGCTATTTTCCAACATGTACATCATCGAATGTATGCATTTCATCGAACAAAAACTTTTCTCATACTAAAAAAGAGCAAAGCGATTCAATATGCGATGTTTAAAGCGGAAAATATTCCCAAAATATAACTATTTCAGCCAAAAAAAATGCTTATTTATTCAAATTTAGATGTATGAAAAGTAAAAATGTCTTAACAGAACATCCCAAATATAAACAATACAAAAATACCATACATTAATTTGCTATCTAGAAATGCTTTCAAAATACCTACCAAAAATATCTACAATATTTTACATAAAATAACACCTTCATATTTTTATAAACTGCTAGAGTCAACTTATTTTCAGAAATTCATTACCTAAAGGAGGCACGTTTACAGAATATGCCTGAATAGTTCTTGGCATTGATAAGAGCTAACTTTTAGAATAAAATAACCGTACAATTTTGGTAAATAAATTTAAAATGCAGTAAATATAAAGTTAAAAACTACAAGAAACCCTCAAGATTTTGTAAAAACATAAAGATTTTCGGAAGTGAGAGTTTTTTTCTTTTTTTGCATTCTAAAAAAAAGAAAAAAAAAACTTGCATTTTTATTGTATAAATCCTCACACTCAGTATGAAACACAACATATGAAACAAAGGCGCCTTACTGAGACACACCCCAAGTTGGATTTTACTCTTAATTAATGGTCAAAATTGAAGAAACTGGCATTTTCTAATATTTATTCATCAAAACACAACTACTGAATTTAAATCAACAGAAAATAAGCTTTCCTATAAGGTATATTGCACAAAAAAACAAGAATCTATGCAACGTGGAACGGCTAACAAATAAACAAGTTTGAACAGATCTAAGATTGCCCTCAGGTTGCCAAAATACCTTAGTTTCACCAGGGATGAAATGCTTAAAATATTATCTCCTTATTGGCGAGAAAAATGTTTCAATTTTGTGCAAAAAATCTGATGTCGCCAAAGGGGGGGGGGGGTATAGCACATCTGTACCGTCTATATATTGAGTTTTATAGGACCAGGACAAATTTTAAACACATTTTCCTCCGTGGTTCAAGTAGTCCCTGGAGGCTCAAGTAGCTCAGGTTTATGACCCCATTCTAGAGACAATTGCTAGTAGTTTTTCATCTCTTTCTTAGAAATTTTGAGAACAGGGGATTAGGGTAGATAATAAAGGAGTATTGGTATGAGGGGAGTGCTGTAGTCCTTTTATCTGAGTGTTTACCCTAAAGTTTAGATTTTTTAGACACTTCTTCAGAACACAATGCCAACTTTGCGGAGAGGGGGGTTGACTTTTCCTCAGTTTTCAAGCGAAAATGGAAAATGCATTCATCGTTCTCATCAGTCTCAGAGTTTCCGCTACGGTCGCAGTTTTCTCAAAATGCAAAAACACTATCTCAATTGCGAAAATTAAGCAAAGCATTCTCGCTTTTTTGCTCCAACAAAAACTAAACTATTTTTAAAAAAAACAAAACAATTTATGATCCAAGAGAGGAAGGAGCATGGCGATACTCAATTTAATCTTTTTTTAAATATTAAGCCAAGATTTTTAAATTACTATTTAGTTCAACAATACTTAGTCTTCTGGCATTGTGTCCCCCTCAATAACTGCATTATTGGGAGGAGGGGAGTACAACATTCTAAAAACCAAATGTGTAGTTTCGTTTTTTATTTTACGTTTAAAAAAAAACTGCTGCACTTCTTCAAAGATGTCATAGATGAAATAAAAATTTTATTTTCAAACTGGAGATGAAACACAGGGCGTTTAGAAAGATATGAAAATATACAACATTTTAACACTTTGCTAAAACTTTTCCCACAATTTTAGCTTTTATGCTGAAGAACTTTTGAACCCAGCTTAAACCCTGATCAGTCTGCTTTTAACTTCTACAAAATAGCTGCTGAAAAGATTTTCAATTTGACTATTACGTAATGATAAAATTAGAATTTTTAAGCCTGACAATAGTATCTTTTATTTCTTCCTCATTTCAAAAGACAAATCCAGCAGTATAATAAACAAAAAGCAAACCACAATACCGTTATCACAGACTAGAGCTAGAATACTTCGATCTTTATTTTCAGAATAAGCAGTAAGCAATATGTTGACACCTTCTTCACCTCCAGGTTTTGATAAGGACAGCACTTTGCGTAGTTCAAAAAGTGAATACATTGTACCTTTAAAAACTGCTTATGTTAGTGGATGAGAAAACTTCATTCTGTCATAATGCTTCACAAAATTACGACTCTGAAAAATAAAAAACTCAGTTACATTGCGTGTAGTTTTAACCCTAGAACTACAAAACCATTTTCTATCAGTAAACTACAAACCAAGCTAGATAATGTAGATGCACACAAGCACGCCGTGCTTGGATACATTTGCCGCTGTGCAGATACATTTGCTTCAAACATATACTTCGCTCAAATTTTTTAAAGTAATATGAATAGTTATCTTGAAAATCTATAGATAAATTAATGAAATTAATCTCTTGCTTTCATGGATACATAATTAAAAGCACAATAAGCACTGTATAACTGAAAATTTTACTTACCACCCACAGTATATTTTTTGAAATACTTGCAGATAGTTTTGAGTTGTGTGTGCAGATACTTCATATTTTTATCTTACTATGCTACAAACTGGGGTAAATATTTACCTCACAGGTTTTTAGCTAGTAAAATCGTTCTAAAAACTGTAATCTGATTCATAGTACATGAATTTTTTTTGTTTGTTTGTTAATGCTGAAGAGAATAGTGAAGAGTATATTCAATTATAAGTTGGTGAAAATAAAATTTGAATAGCTAAAAGTGCTAAAAATCCAGTTTACATAAGATATATATTTTCCCTGGTTTGTAGTTCTAGGTTAATTTTCTGGAAAAAAGCTAAATATCTCTATAAACACTCATGCGAATTAGAAACAATCACTATATTTTTATGATTAACACATTTATATTCACATATTTTTAAAAAAACTATGAATGTTTTGTTGTGACACTATTTCGAGAAAATTCAGTGATATGTCTCAGCATATATCTGCCAAATTCAAAAAATACAGGCTGATTCATAAGAGTATCATTATCCTACAGAGAGGGATAAAATACAAAAGGGAGCTCAGTATACTCTGGAAAAAGGAAAACCACGAGAAAGGTTTTAGTATAAAGTGGGGGACTTCCTAGTTAGCAGCCAAAGGCCAGGTTAACTTCTAGGTAATTAGACAAGTGGTGGTGTCAAATTATTAGGTTCAGATTATGCAAAGATATCAAATGAGCAAATATTTTTTGGTGAGCTACTTTCAGAGATGATTAACACCACAAATATATTTAGATGCTGCTAAATAAATAATACGAGCCTGTTATGATAAAATAAAATGCAATGAATCAAATTAACGTTGAAACCATTAGAGCAGTTTCAAAGTTTTAAACTATCTAGGTCAATTTCCCCTTTACAAATTTTTGTGACTAAAAAGCATTTACAAACAATATTTTTGAAGAAATTTCTTCTTATAATTATTGAAAAACGAATGTTCAATTGAAAACCACGAAAGTTAAATATTTAAAAAATCCGTCAATCGGTTTAAACGAAAAAAAATTCTGGCAATTAATACTTTATGCACAATGAAAAATTGCGCAATCAGCTTTTTTTATATAATGTTTTCAAAATAATGCAGGAAAATTTAAAAGCATTTTACACGAGCATGAACACTATTGCTAAAAATGAGCATTATTGTTTTTTGACATTGATAACACATGTAAATCAGAGCTTTTAAATTGATGAGTAGCTAAGAAGAATTTCACTTACAAATTGTAGTCTAATTTAGACTGAAATCGCATCAAATAGCTGCAGTGGATGATAAGCATATCAGGGAGAAAAAATCTACATTAGAACATTGTTTTCCTCGTCTCTAGACATTTTGTTTACATTTTTAGGAGGATTTTTACAATTGAAGTAGTAGTATCTTCGAAGAATAATTAGTTCACTTCAGTTGATTTTAAAACGGTGTATCACGAGGCTGTACTAAAAATAAAAAAAAAATCCAAATATGTTTATTATGAAAACCATAATGAAAACAGTATATTCTTTATTTTACTTTAAATATTCAAATAAATTGAGTTGGTAGAGTAAAAATATTTCATTTTTAACTCTCACTTTGTTACGAATAAATATAATTTTCATAGCCAAATGTTTATTTACAAACAAAAAATGTCCTCGAAAAAATGAAAATATATTATCAAAAAAGATTAAAATGAAAGAGTTTTACATTATTCGTGATACTTTTAACTGAAAAATGACGATAAGACCGGACTCCCCAAATTTGGACATTTTTAATGCTTTAATCCCAGACAAAGGCGGCGATTGGGGCTGAAAGGGGGGGGGGGAGCAAAAAAAAAAAAAACGGCTTAGATTCGTAGGACTTTTAGCAACAGTGAAAAAATGAAAAAAGAGAGAGAGAACAAAAAAAAGTACAAATTTTGTTAGGTTTTGAGAGCAGATGAGTGGTAATTGATGTGAATCTATTAACTTAACTCACGTTTTTATAAATATTTTGATGAATTTTGTACATAATAACTTTCCCCGAAGAAACACTTAGAAGTTTCATTTGAAACGTTCCTTTTTACAGCAGTAAAATCTGCGGATTAATTTGTACTAATTTCCTCTTTTCCCGATTTATTACACACATCTACGAGCCGTTCATCATGTGAGTCTAAAAAATCTGAACAATTTATCATTGGAAAAACTGCAAAAAAACATGATTATCTACCTAACGAGAACTTGCAAAACCATTAATAGTTCTTTGACTTTCGTCAAAACGAACATTACTAGTTTCTATCGCACGATTTTCATCAGTTAACCAAATTTTGTACCCTCGAGTGTTTTGTGAATATCCTAAAAGAATTCCTTCTTTACTCACATTTGAAGTTTATTTCTTAATAGCTTAGGTGTTCCTACATATGCTACAGAGCCAAACACTTTTAAATGTGCAAAAGAAGGTTTATGACCATAAGTTCAAAAGGAGATTTTCTTTTAAATTTATGACAAATTCTGTTTTTCGCATATGTGAAACAAAGCAACGCTTCGGCACAAAAACAATTTTCTAGTCCACTAGAAATTAACATTGCTCTAATACAATCTAAGGCACTAAGGTTAAATCTCTCGCTTACTCTGTTCCGGACTGTACGAGTTTTTTATCTCAGCTTTAATCCCTTTTGCTTTACAAAATAATCATTAAACTGTTTATGACAAATTCTAACCCGTTGTCAGTACGAACATTTAAAATTTTACTCTTTAACACCCTTTCAGCTCTAATTTGAAAAGTTTTTAAAAAACTCAAAAACATCCGTTTTTCTTTTCAGAGGAAAACAACTAATCTTGAAAAATCATTTGTTATAGACAAAAAGTACTTCGCACCTCCTCCCTTCTTGAAGATTGTTCTGGCATACAGCACAGGTCCATATGCTAAAGTTGCAATGGTTTAGTACTCCTGATTCGACCTGTAGGTTTGTAAGAAATTCGTTCGTTTGAATTTAGATAACGTACAGCTTTCACAATCTACTTTTACAGAATTTAATTTTGGAAAACCTCTCACACCCAAAATTTTACTCGTGTGATTCAAATAGTCTGCATTTCTATGGCAGAATCTTTTATGCCATATATACATCTTTGTCTAAGCCAGAATTTATAGTTACTTCGACGTTTTTACACTTGACATTTTTTCGAGTCTCATCAACTTTGATCAAAATTAAGATCATGATGTTCTTAGAGACTAATAGTCTGTTGACTAGTTTGCAGTATGGTTTCAGGAAAGGTAAATCCTGTACTACTAATTTATTGCATTTCTACGACAAGGTTACCTCAGCTTTAGATAACAAAAAATGTGTGGATGTTGTTTATATTGATTTTCAAAAAGCTTTTGACAAGGTACCGCATGTTGCTCTTCTCAGCAAGTTAGCTGACATTGGAATAGGAGGAAAAACTTTACTTTGGGTTAGAAATTGGCTTACTGGTAGGAAGCAAAGAGTAGTTGTGAGAGGAAATCATTCTAATTGGAGCGATGTTTTAAGTGGGGTTCCTCAGGGATCAGTTTTAGGGCCTCTTTTGTTTATTATATTTATGAATGACATCAATGAAAATATTTCTGGAAGCATGAATTGTTTTGCTGACGATGTAAAAGTTATGGGGATTGTCGAAAATGAAGAACAAGTAAAACAGCTGCAAGAGGATTTAGATCATATTACTAAGTGGGCAGATAAATGGGGTATGGCAGTTAATGTAGGGAAATGTCAAGTGCTACACTTAGGTCATGGAAATAAGCGTATGAGATATCGTTTACAGGGTTCAGTCATAAATCAGGCAGAAAATGTTATGGATCTGGGTATCTTTATAAATCAGGACTTCAAGTTTAGTCAACAGTGCAGTATTGCTAGTAACAAAGCCAACAAAATGCTTGGGTTCATCAATAGATCTATTTCAAACAAATCTAAGACAGTTCTTCTGCCTTTATATAGGAGTTTAGTAAGACCTCATTTGGAGTATGCTGTTCAGTTTTGGTCGCCTTATCTGAAGAAAGATATTTTTGTATTGGAAAGGGTTCAAAGAAGGGTAACTAAATTAGTAAGGGGACTCTCAGATTTAGATTATGATACCAGACTTAATAGGCTCAACATGTATAGCCTGGAGCAAAGGAGAGTCAGAGGGGACATGATTCATTTATTTAAATTTATCAAAATGAAAGATGTAAATGGATTAAATTTTTGCGGGGAAAGCAGGACAATGGGTCATTGTTTTAAGCTATTTAAATCTCAGGCTAATTTGGAAATTAGGAAAAACTACTACTTGACCAGGGTCGTGGGCACTTGGAATAGCTTACCGGAAGAGGCGGTAATGAGCAAGGGAGTGGATAGCTTTAAGAGGGCCATTGATCTTCATTGGGGACTAATTAATTGACTAGGACCAGCCTAGCTGGGCCCAGAGCCTGTTGCTGGTCGTCACATTTGTATTTGTATTTGTATTTGTATAAATTCATATTTAGGTTTTAAAAAGTATAAATCATTATACTTCTTGGCAAAGAAAATTTTATCCCCGCTAGGCGTGAGAAACCATAAAATACCATTGGAACATCGGAAATAGTAGTTACTTTTCTCTAAAGCGAAGCTGGGGTTAAATTACGCCGTAACTTAGGCGAATACATTACCCCCTTTAAAGTAATATTATGACGTTTACCATCTAAGTGAACGTAAAACTTTACATCCTCGACAACTTCAATGGGACTTTCCATTCCGCCAACGGCTAAACTCATATTTATGCCCTATACCTTTTCAATTCTCGTGAATAAGTTTAGGTTATTTGAAAAATGTTTCGTGGATCCGCTGTCGATCACCCAATTAAATTTTCTAAAGATAATTAAATGTGAAGGATTATTTAGGATAATAACTTCATCATTTGTAACATTGACTTGTAAAATCAATGCCGGATTATCTTGTGAGGATTTTTACAAGATCAAAACCAAAAAAGATTTTCTAAAGAAGTCCTATAAAATGAAAAGTATGTCTAAATATTGTTCAATTTTTTATTCCTCATTCAAAGTGTTTTTCTAACTAAAATAAATTATAAATATTTACATCAAAGAAGAGAAATGTTCAAATTTGATCTGCTTATGTCATTTTTATTGCTCCTGTCTTAGGTTCATAATTAACAACCATTTTCATTGCATTGAGAGTGAACTGCCCTATAAAACACTTCAAAAATCAGCCACAGAAAATGAGTCCCCTTTTGAATGCCATAGATGAGTCCCTTGCGACCGTAGACTACAAAGAGATCAATGATCTAAGCTTGCGATGCGTGGGGGGGGGGGGGCATTCCGGTGTCCCGGTTGAATATTTCAGAAATCATTCATGATTCAGGAGTGCTGCGGGATATCTCAACAGTTTCATAATTCTCTAATTTTTTTGAAGTAATTGAGAATTTCTTGAAGCCGGCGCCCCCACGATTCCCCCCTCCCCGCGCCCAACAGTTTGAGAATCAAAATTACAGGTAGAAGCTATTAACTTTTTACGGGAGATTTTTTTTTTTTTTGTTAATAATAGTTTTTTTTAAATCATAATTAAATATAGCGCATGCTTACAAAAATGGTTGTACATATTCTACACCTTATTTTCAACTTATCACACTTAATACCGTTAAATTTGACCTTTTCATAAAGTCAGATTGTCTTAATTTTTAGTCCTTTCATTTGACACTTTTCACACTTCTACATACATTTTCCCTTTCAGACGCTCAGTGGCGGATTCAGACAGAATTCTCGGAGGGGGCCATTTGGAAAAATACGATGCTTTGGAAAATTTTTGAATTTTACAAATATCAATATAGCCCACCTTTAACTAGAGCATTTTTTAGAGAATTTTTCACTAGGCTACGCAAGTGTAACATAAAAGCTGTAACCTTCCCAATAATTTTCCTCTTTTCTTAACAAACGCGTGCATATATCGTCGCCTCAAAGTGGTATTCCTCTAATCACTACTGTGTTCTGAGGCAACTGTATAGGACTTCTGATTTAATATTAAGCCGATATGAACCAACCGTAAGTATAATATTAGTTTATAACTGCGTTTTTAAGACTTAAACTGCAGAAAATTTCCAGGTGCGGGTTGTCGAATTTTTTCTTTTTTCCTCCTTAACATCAACAAAGATAGTCTAAAACTGCATTTTAGAACGGCAATTTTAAGAAAATTCCATGGAAGAGTCCCCGAACCCTCCTAACATAACAGAAGTCAATCTGCAATTGCGTTTTTGGAGATGCGGTTTCGAAAAATTGCTGGGGGATTGCCACCGAACAACCGAACCTCATCTTTCCCTAAAATTACCAAAGTTTATCTAACACTGTAATTTCAAAAAATTCCGCGGAACACCTACATATTCCTGAGAGAATATTGTACTTACGATTAGGTTCGTATTGTTGCACTTCGATTTATAGTTTGGGGCAAACCTAACCTGGTCGCATTGCGAAGGCTAAGCAGATCCTAACCAGCATTACGACGCTGCCAGTTTAGGTTCGTCTTAACTATAGTAATGACTCCCTCTTAAACCAGAAGCTAAACCAGATGCCTAAACACTCTCTCTCTCTCTCTTTCTATCTATGTTTATACTTGCATTTGAAAAAAAAAAATGAGGGGCCGCTAAACTCCTACACCTCCACTCCTAGTTTCTTTTTTTTTTTTTTGTTTCTGCTTCATTATTAAATGTGAACTGAGAGCTTTTCCTAGGTGTCAGTAGGAAATATGGGAAACCAAAAAAGATTTTTCTTCAGCTCAAATATGTATTATGTAATAATCATTTGTTTCATACATTCAGTTTATTCGTTCGGTGTCTAATGCTATGATGGAAGTCATAATAGACTTCGAGCATAAAACTTTCATTGCCGTAGCCCAGAACTGAAAGGGGAAAAAAAATTAATTTATGAGATTTTTTTTTTTTTTTTTTTTTTCAGATTGTAAAATGCCATTGCTGTTGAAAATGTAGGCTGTAAGCTTCTTTTCATATTTGTTGTAACTTTATTTATCCCATCTCATACAGATTTTCTGGTTGATTTTTTTTTTTTTTTTTTTTGATCGATTCATTCAATGCAAAATGCAGAGTACTCGAATTTAGCTGGAAATTTGACTCTGCAAAGTGTTATGTTTAAACCCAATTTGAAAGTAGGATTGAGATTTTAGGGGGGAGGGGGAGTTATGTCATTGTGCTGGGGGTGGGGGGCACCCCTGGTTTTTAAGGTCCACTGCCTGGCATATGGTTATATAGTGAAATTAAGCGTGAGCGAGAGCAAATTGCACAGCTCGTCATTTTCTCTTGCCGATGATAAGTGCCAACTTTTCATAGTTATTGCTCTTTAAGAGCAAAATTTTCATCTCTTGTTGGGGGAACAAAACGAGTTAAAGTAAAACTGTATGAAAAGAAATAATGTGCAGTGTAAAAATAATTTAACAGCAGTAATAACTGTTTTCGATTTCATCTTAAATTTGGTTTTATTGACCCCATTAAAATATGGTGGCCAACCCCCTAAGAAAAAGGGCGCACACCGTGAATATCGCGAGGACCCCTACCACCCAAAAAGAAAAAAAAAAGAATTAATATAAAAAGGCCCCTCAAAACATCCCCCTGAAAATTTCAATGGCGCAGTCTGTGCCACGATTCCGACAAAGAATATAAACAAACCAGTTTTATTGAAATCAAAGCCAAAACACTGTAGTACATTGAAGTTAAATCATACATATGAAAACAAAATGAAAAGTAGTTACTAAATTAACAACCTAAAATGATAAACCGTAGTATACTTTACTTCATACATGTATAAATAAAGAAACGTTAATACAACAAGAAAAAAAAGTGAAAAAAAAAATCAGGGGGATTTTTTTCCCTCTCTGCAATAGATATTGATTAAATACAAATCAAGGTATATTTTAAATTTTTAAATAAACAAATAAATGTTTAAGGAAAAAGAAAAGAATCTGTGTACCTAGTCTATTTGAGATTTGGAAATCTTTAGACTCTCCAAGAAAACATTAATTGAATATCAATATAAAAAATGGTTTTTATCGTTTCCTATTAGAACGTAAGCGAGAAACTTTGATTTTATTATCTTAAGAATTTCAAGAAACACAACAGAATCTGAATTTAGAAAACGGGAATTTTCGTTCAGTTTTTTAAAAGTTTTTCAAAACATGTGATTTTTCTTTCAGAATTTTCCAAAAATTTAGAACTTTTGAAACTACCAAATATTACTTTAATAACAATTTTTTTTTGTTTTTGTATTTTTATGACGCATTGAATGTTTTTATGTAATCGTAAGAAACTATGCTACAGCAAAATGAGCTCAAAAAGTCTTTCAGAAAAAATATAACTTTATTGAATAATAATAATAAAAGATTAAATTTCAAAATAGCTAGTTTGGAGAGCATTAGATCGCTTTTAGGAATACTTGCAAGTCAAATTTTACATCTGTAAAGGGTGATAGATAAATATGTAAATTGCACACTCATTGAAACCCACTCTTTAAGTGTTTGATTTATGTAAGATATTTTAATTGAAGGACTCGGATCCAGAACGTGATAAGCCACACTTTTGAAAAAATGAGTGTGTTGTTCTAAATGCTGCTTGGATAATTGAAATAAACATGATAATGAGTTTTATCATTGTCAGAAAAACGTATCTGGTTGAAGAATCGCAGAATATAGAATGTATATATCTATAAAAAAATATGTGTAGAATTTTTCAAAAGTTGGAAATTGGCCTACCGGAAAAAAAAAAACTCATGTGGCATATTACATTCTTGCCCCGAACCCTTCAATTTATATAGCTAGATTTTATACATTTAACACATATTTTATTTGATTTATTTACTATCAAGCTTTGTAAAAAAAAAAAAAAAAAAAAAACGAGCTGATGTGTGCATCACATGACTTCCTTTTACTCCGATTTAATGTCATATCCCCATTACTGGCAATTTTAATGTGATTCAATAGTTTACTCTAAATATCACCAACAATGGCCAAACTGAAACAAATTTTAAAAAAAAGTCGCCAAATTTGTCGCCAAGTTGGCGACAAAACTTGACGACCAAAAGACTGGCGATATATCGCCAAGTGTCCGTCAAATTATAACACCATTTGAGTTTACATCGAAAGTAACAATAATTTCCCCCCAAAAAGGGGCAAAAGACCCCTTTAGAAACACCCGAATGCAACCAAAAGGGAAGGTGCACAACTAGACCCCACTAGGAGTCTACATACCAAATTTCAACTTTCTAGGACTTACCGTTCTTGAGTTATGCGACATACATACGCACATCCGCAAATACGCACATACATACGTACATACAGACGTCACGAGAAAATTCTTTGTAATTAACTTGGGAATCGTCATTATGGATATTTCGCGTGTCCATACGTTCTTAGGCACTTATCCACGTGTGGTCGAGTCGAAAAGAAAACTCTATATTCATTCGGGGGTGAGTAAAATGGAAATTAAGGTCGATTTTTGAGTAAAAATTTTTTCGCGAATACAATACTTCCTTTTTTGTAAAAGGAAGTAAAAAACAGAATTTTTTCTTCAAACTAGTACCGAAGCTTTAACTTTCACTCAGGTAACTTAGAAACCTTTGAAGTGCCAAAAATTGAAGTTACAAATTTTAAGCGATTCACTGACGCGATAAACACTAAAAAGCAATTCATTAATATTTCGCTGCATTGAATTGAAAAAAAAAAAAAAAAAAGAGATACAAATACAAATGTGACGACCAGCAGCAGGCTCTGGGCTCAGCTAGGATGGTCCTAGTCAATTAATTAGTCCCCAATGAAGATCAATGGCCCTCTTAAAGCTATCCACCCCCTTGCTCATTACCGCCTCTTCCGGTAAGCTATTCCAAGTGCCCACGACCCTGGTCAAGTAGTAGTTTTTCCTAATTTCCAAATTAGCCTGAGATTTAAATAGCTTAAAACAATGACCCATTGTCCTGCTTTCCCCGCAAAAATTTAATCCATTTACATCTTTCATTTTGATAAATTTAAATAACTGAATCATGTCCCATCCGACTCTCCTTTGCTCCAGGCTATACATGTTAAGTCTATTAAGTAAGCCTAATATCATATAAATCTGTCATTCTTTTTCGAATGATCTGACGGGTCAAGGTTAGGAGGGAAAAAAGTTAGGTGGTAATATATCATTTAACGCTTCACGCACAGCCTGTGAGAAGCAAGTTTCTTTCCGGAGGCCTCTTTGGTGAGAGACAGAAATTTCTGAACTTCGGTTCCAAGCTTTTAGACGTCTTTTTCAGACAGAAGTAATTTAAATCAGGGTGGTTTAGTGGTTGCTTTTCCCAATCTCAATGCTTGCTAGTATCCTACTCCGGAATCAAAAGTTTGTTTGTCAATTGTAAACTACTACTTTCTCCAGTAAGTTAATTCTAAGGCTTTTTAGAAACAGTAAGTTCCTAAAAGGAGTCTTGCATAAGGCTTTTACTCTGTAAAAAACTCAACGGCCTGCTGCATTTACTATTTCTGGATCTTTACGCTTCCCTTCCCGATGGAATTTTGTGAAAACCATGGACAAGATAAACATCTCGTTGAGCTAGTGCATCAAATGCTTGCATCAAGTTGTGTTCACCTGTGTTCTGAAATGGGCTTATGTGAGTCGAACCTAATTCTATTGGATAAACAGGTCATTTGTCTCGTAATCAAATGACCTGTTTTTTGTTTTTTGAAGTCGTTTTTTATTTTCCTTGCATTTATTCTTGTGGCAATTGCACGTAAGTTTACTCTTCGGTTGTTATACTTCTTCATTTTTAAAATTGCTATCTCGTTGCTTATTTTTTAGACTCATAGATTTTTATTTTACTTGACTCTCTTTGTTCGGTTTGAATATTGAAGGGGAACAAAGGTTTGTTATTAATGTACGCTTATAAGTACCTCCATATAATTAACTGTTTTATAACTGATTTATTTTTAAATGAGTATTAAAGATTTTCCGTATTAATTATCTCTCCTGGATTCTAGATTTTAGCTTCCATTAATTATTTTCTCATTACATCAAAAAAAAAAAAAAAAACTTTTTCAAGAATAAATAAGTTTTCTAGAGCTGTAAGGCTTATTTTTCAAAGAATCTTAATAATTAGTGTGACAGACAATCTTGGCGATACAGCCAAAGTTTTACTCACAGGGTTATATCCTTAGATAGAAAGACAATCAAAGAACAAAATTTTTTTTTTAATTTAATAACTTGCAGAATTCGATAAGCCGCAAAAAAAAAAAAAAAAAAACACACACACAACCAGTTTCAAATTGCAATTGCAGCAGCTAATTTTCAAATCTTGGGACAAAAAGGTGTAAATGTTTAAAGTTAGGGACTATTGCGTCCCTAATACCAGTACTAGTTTTAGCACAACATTTGGGAACGGTTTCCGAAATTTGAGAACATACGACCACGTTAGTTTAGTTGGATCTTTAATTATGACCAAAAGATACCGAAAGAATGTTCGAAACTATTGTTATTTATAGATCATTGCAAATGCAGCGGCAAATTTTCAAATCCGGGGACAAAAAAAAAATGTAAATGTTTCAATTTAGGGACTTTCGAGTCCCTAAAAACCAGCACTAATTTTGGGGACATAGAGCTAAAAAAATACACATTTGGGGACTGTATTTGAAATTTGAGGAAGTATGGCCACCCTAGTTCAGCTGGATCTATACTTATGTCTAAATTAAACCGAGATTCTCTTCGAACATCTTGATAGTTCAAATACTAGCATCTCAAAAGTTGGCGTACTTCTCGGAAAAATTACCAAAATAGAATAATTTATACTGTAAAATCATGTTGCTCAGATTTTGGTTTAAATTTGATCAAAAAATCCAGCTGAGCCTCTAAATTCAGTGAATCTAAAAGTTTCCACAATAATTTGCTGATAATTCAAAAGCATTTTATTTGTTAAAAACATCTGTCGACATTCGTGGAGAAGAAGAGGCACGAAATTTTGCCACGTAGCTAGTATATAAAGGCGTGAGGCGTGGACCGGCGCCATTGCTGTTCTTTGTATTTAGTGTTTGCTAAGCTGCCTGTTTTCAAGATAATTTTGGAAGTTAAAAGCTTAGAAGATGGCTTTTCGATCATACGCAGCATTTTTACTATTATTGTCTGCAAATTACGTTCAATTCAGTAAGTTTCAATAGTTTTTATGTATTTTAATTCCGGTGTTTGTATGTTTTTATTAATAGTGCGTAGCGATTATTAAAAATAGGTGTTTAATTTTCCGTCTTCTTTTGACCTATAACAAGTGATACCATTTGTCAATATTTAAATATAATATCAATTTCTTCATTGATTATAGAAATCTTTTATGTTCAGAAATCAAAAACAGAAATTAAACAAAATATTATATACAGTAAACGAACTTCAACAACGAACCTGTCACACAACGAACTTCAAGGGACCGCAAATTTTGTTCGTTGTTATGGGAATTTCATTGCAAATGGAATTCAAGCAATGTAATAGCAATTAAAATGAAATTGAAAATTTGTTTTGTTGGAACAGATATTTCGTTGTCGAACAGGTATTCGCTGTAATGAAATTTTACAGTGTATTTCAATTCTTGTGTAATTTATTTTTCCCTCATTATTTGACATAGAAGACGTATTTCCAGTTCTTTTAAAGATTTTAAATCAATTATGTTAAAAAAGAATATTAAAAAACATTTACTTCCATTTTGAACAATAGCCTACTTAGAAGCTATCTGATACTACTTTGATGATGCTTTTTTTCCCCACTTAAAATTATTTCCTGAGATGAGATTCTCTGAGAGCTCGTGTACATGATGTAATAAAACTCTCTGTTAAATTAAAGGGGGAAAAAGAGAGAAAAAAAAAAGCATTTGTGTAGCGGAAGAAGAAAAAAAATCAAGTGTAAGAATAAGACGATTTCACTAAAAGAATCTGTTAAATTATCACAGCTAAAAATAAGATTTATGTATCAGAAGAATTAGATAATTTAACGAGACTCATAGAAACTAATATTATTTGTATCTTGTGAACTTAAAGCAATACCCTTGTGTTTGGCATAATTTGAAGGAAATGTATTGAAATTCTGGATTGAATAGCTGTTTTTGAGAGATATGCATAAAATTAAGTTTCAAATTCCTGATGAATAAGAGAGATTTCTGATTTTTATTTCTCACTTGAAAAATGCTGCTTCTTTATGTATCAAAAACTTAAAAATTTTGTGATTTTCCTTAAATTTCTATTTACAGAGTAAGGTGCATTGTTTTTGATTATGTCTTCAGAGATGTCTTCATACAAAGATTTTTTCTTATTTTTCAAAATTTAAAAACTTTCCAGAAATTAACTTGTGTCCTCTCTGCTACAAATTTTTAAATAGGTTTTCTTTATTCTAAACATAAAAGAGCTTCAAAACTAAATAAAGATTTTTACAATAAAATTAATTAGTAGAATCATTATTTTTAGTAAATTTGTGAAGTTTTAACTTTTTGAGGAAATATAGCAGTATTAGAGGGGACATCAATGTGTAGAAAAATTCAGTGGATCTAAAAGTTTTAGCAATGATTTGCTGATAATTCAACAGCATTTTTTGGTAAAAAAATGTGTCGACATTCGAGGAGAAGAAGATGCACCAGATTTTGCCACGTAGCTACGTACCTATATAAAGGCTTGGGGCGTGGACCGGCGCCATTGCTGTTCTTCGTATTTAGTGTTTGCTGATTTTTCTATTTTCAAGATAATTTTGGAAGTTTAAAGCATAAAAGATGGCTGTTCGAGTATTTTTACTGTTATTGTCTGTAAATTACGTTCAATTCAGTAAGTTTCAATAGTTTTTACGTATTTTAATTCCGGTGTTTGTATGTTTTTATTAATAGTGCGTAGCGATTATTAAAAATAGGTGTTTAATTTTCCGTCTTCTTTTGACCTATAACAAGTGATACCATTTGTCAATGTTTAAATATAATATCAATTTCTTCATTGATCATAGAAATATTTTATGTTTAGAAATCAAAAGCAGTAATTAAACAAAATAGGATTACAGAATACGAACTTCAACAACGAACCTTCCTTACAATGAACTTCAAGGGACCTCAAATTTTGTTCGTTGTTACGGGAATTTCATTGCAATGAAATTCAAGCAATGTAATAGCAATTAAAATTAAACTGAAAATTTGTTTCGTTGAAGGGGCATTCCACGGTATTTTCGACATTATGTAGAGTCCGTAACGTGACCTTTTTTGCCATAACTTTTTAATTTACCGTTTGATTTGCAAATTATTTTAATTTGAGCTGGTGTGTTGGTAGGAAAAGATCACAATAAAATAATATGCTAATCAAACAGTAAATTAAAAAGTTATGGCAAAAAAGGTCACGTTACGGACTCTACATAAATGTCAAAAATACCGTGGAATGCCCCTGAAACAGATATTTCGTTGTGTTGATATTCGCTGTAATGAGATTTTACTGTGAATTTCCATTCTTATGTACTTTCTTTTTTCCTCATTATTTGACATAGAAGAAGTATTTCCACCTGTTTTAAGGATTTTAAAACAATCATGTTACAAAAAAAAAAAAAAAAAAAATTATATTAACTTACATTTTGAACAATAGCCTATTTAGAAGCTATTTGATACTACTTTGATGATGTTTTTTTTTTTTTTTTCAATTGTAATTATTTCCTGAGATGAGATTCTCTGAGAACTCGTGCACATTATATGTAGTGAAACTATCTGTTAAATTAAAGGGGAAGAAGAGAGAGAGAAAAAAAAAAGCATTTGTGTAGCGAGGGAAAAAAAAATCAAGTTTAAGAATAAGACGAATTCCACTGAAAGAATCTGTTAAATTATCACAGCAAAAAATAAGATTCATGTATCAGAAGCATTAAATAACATAACGAGACTCATGGAAACTAATATTTGTTGTCTCATTCCCTGCCAACTGAAACCACCATGTAATGTATTTACATTCTGGATTGAATAGCTGTTTTTGAGAGGTATGCATAATTAAGTTTCAAATTTATGATGAATAAGAGAGATTTCTGAATTTGATTTCTCGCTTGAAAAATGCTGCTTTTTTAAGTTTCAAAAACTTTAAAATATAGTGATTTTCCATAACTTTCTATTTACACAGTAAGGTACATTGTTTTTGATGATATGTCTCCAGAGATTGTCTTCAAACAAATAATTCTTTTTTATTTTTCAAAATTTAAAAACTTTCCAGAAATTAATTTGTCCTCTTTGTTACAAATTTTTAAATAAGTTTTATTTTTATTCACCATATAAAAGAGCTTCAAACGTAAATAGAGGTATAGAAAATAAAATTATTTAGTAGAATTGTATTTTGTAGTAAATTTGTAAAGATTTTACTAATTCGAAGAAATATAGCAGTATTAGAGGGAACATCAATGTGTAACAGAAGGGAAAAGGCTGGAATGTGCTCTCTGTCACAGCTTCACATCAGATTTTTTAAAAAATTCTTCCCTGCTGCACTGTTCAGAAGGGAATCTAGGAATGCATAAATCGGTAGTAACATTTTGTTGAAAGCAGTTTTTTCAGTGTTTCGTTACATTTATGCAAAGCTGTGCCACTTTTACTTTTTTAACTGTTTACTTTTGCGTGTTATCAACATGGGGAATACAGCATCAGATAAAATGAGAGAATATAGACCTAGGGTTGTAATGAAAGAAATAACGACGTCAAAAAGTATGAAGTACAGATTACTGCAGACACGTGTTTCGGCGTTACAAGAACGCCCTTTTCATTGCAAAATAAATGAGCTTATCCATAAGCTCATGACCTTTGCATAAACTATAGTAGGAGAATGTGGGGCAAAGTGAAATAATTAAGAGGACTGATCATTTTTAAATGAACTAATTGGAAATTTGTTTTGAAAAAATATAGTACATAAAGAAAGACCATATCATTTTATAATAAAATTTGCATTGAAACAATTTTAATTTGTGGTAATAAATTTGCGCCTTCAAAAAAAAAAAAAAAAAAGGGGGGGGGGATTTTTCACTTATTTTTTTTACGGGGCAATGAATAAGTAAGTGAATTACTAACTGAAGGAATGTAAATGAATTAATTGATAAATGAACACGTAAATGATTTAGTACATACATCATTGAGTGAGTAGACAAGATAAACTTTCAATTTGCCTCATCCACTTTGCCCCGCATGTACTTGACTAATTGTACAAAATGTTTAAAATACAAATAAGCTTAATATTAACTAAATATATATTTCACCTACTATTAGAAGGTCTCCATTAATATTTAAAATATTAATAACAAGAGCTTTATGATTTTATAATAACAAAAATAATAATTTTACTTACAATAAAATATTACAATATGAGCATCAATTTTTGAAAATTGCCTGTATTATCATATGCTTTAATCTTCGGCGGTATTTTTTTCCTGACTGCAATAGACGACATGTTTTGCTACATGGCTAAAATATTACCAGATAGGTGACGCTAAAAGTAGAGTAAATGTTTTACCATTCAACTTTTTCCCGCCATTTCACTTTGCCCCACATTCCCCTACCTTTCAATTAGTGGTAACATATTTTGTCCCCTTTGTTACATATGCATTTACTTAAATTATGGAGGTTAAATGAGAATGTTATTTCAATATTAGATCAATTTATCTAGCACTGTTCCTTAAAATGACAGATTTGTCAAATTTTAATTATTTTCGAAAGTTGTATGTACTTTCTTAAAGCAAAATCTGTCAGATGTAACCTCTGTTATGCTCGGAGCTCACCATTTTCGATTAAAAAAAAAAAAAAAACCTTTCGCTGCGCCTATGACAAAAATAAGCAAAATTATCATTACTAAAATTTATTAATAAGAACATTAAGTTTTTAATGAATGAGAGCAATAATTTTTTTAAATTTTGAAATTAGTTAAAATACTTGACTTAAGCCTTTTCTTTTGCAGATGATGACAATGGCTGAATTAAAAAAAAAAAAAAAAAAAAAAAAAAAAAAACAAGTATCTGCTCATTTGTGAAAAAATGATTTTTAGAGATGATTAATGGATTCATAATCTTTACTAGGATCATTATTTTTTTATGCAACAGTGAAAACCACGGGAAATTTGTCCTACGCATATATACATATGTAAATACAACAGGAACAAAAAAATGGCGAAATCTTTGGAACCACGAAATATTTTTTGGTGCTACACAAATTATTTCTCGGAATTTATAGAAAAATTCAGAGTAACATGGCTTCTGAAAGGCTGTTGTTCTTAATAAACTACTCTCCAAGGTATATTGTTTAGTCACCCGAGAGACTGCTGATGCCTAGGATTTTTTGGACCCATTGTATTACACACTATATTTCATATTTTTTTTATAGGCATTTCAAGTAATGAAACAGAAGGCATGGTAATAGATATTTCAGAGGATGAAGTAGTTGAAGTCCCTAGCCCTGTTTTAAGTTTCATTGAAAACCTTGCCCGAAGAATTCTATCAAATGGAATTGCCACACTCGAAGTACCATCGGCCAATCCGTTAAAACTTCATGATTTGAGTTTTTCCTTCAATGAATCGAGCTTTGGAGTCGGAAATATCACTATCGAAGGAGTAAGATATTTTTATTGCTATTTACTACCAACATGAATGTATTTTTTTTTGCTGTACTTAAATAACTTAAGTAAATGCAGTATAACCTCTCAATAAGGGACACTAAAGGGACTTTAGTTTTTGTCTCTTAAATAGATTTGTCCCTTGTTCGGAGGTATATGAATTGATGCATGCCGTGTACTTAACTCAGTACAATATCATAATAAACATAAACTATTATCATTTGAGAATAAATATTGAACATGTTTCAACATACTGAATGAAATTCAGAATTATTCAAATTTAAAAAATATTTAAAATATTAAAATTGAATTAAAAAAATTAGTATAATCATAGTTTTGTAACTTAGAGAAATTATTTTTAAGGAATTTGCTATATGATTTATTTGAGGTCATGTAACTTACAATGCTATTCAATGTAACAGCGTTCATTGTAACAATGGTTTGTCATGGGCAATGCACTATACATCAGAGCAGAACCCATTTGAATTAATTGCTGAGAGGAAAAAGCTTAATTGCTAATCTTACCTATAATATTAAAATACATATTTGTTTCCTCTTATGTTAATGTCAAGACAAACTTATCAGTTGATTTTTGTACAAAAAACCCTATATTTCGATAAATTAAATACTTCTTATGCATTTTGGACAAATTTACGCAATTTTTCTCTGTGGATGTCCCTTAAATAGAGGGTCCCTTAATCAGAGGTAAATCCATGGAGGTCCCTATTTAAAGGGACTGGAACCAGAAAAAATGTCTCCTAAATAGAGGTGTCCCTTAAAGAAAGTACTACTGTACAATGTTTTCCTCAAGTTGGTTACTCAATTAAACAGTTTATATATGTCTTTAAAAATTACGAGTAAATAGCTTAATGTGAGAAATATCTTTATTCATTTGACCCTTCTAATTTATCTTTTGTTTCTAATTGTTTGCAGTGATTTGCTGTAATAGATAGTACTCCAAATTAAAACCATCAACCATTAGGTTGACACAAAACATGAGAGGGCTGTTAAGAACAGAGCCATTCTAACAACTGCCTAATATTTGTTAAAAACTCAAAATTTGTCTTCCAAAAAATACATGAGCAAAATAAAAAAGGTTTCTTTTTAGCCAGCGAGGACAAAGCAAATAGGGAATTCTTTCTCTTCATTTAGACATAACTGCCATACTTACTTTATGCTAGTTTACTTCGTTCGGAATCCAAATGGTTCTAGAGTGTGATCAATGAAAGAATAGTTTCAAAATTAGTTTTAAAAAATTTTTTTTTTTTTTTTGCAGTACTATTTTAGGTAAAAAAGTCTTTAATGCCAAAAAGTTCCATTCACTATTCTCTTACACTGACACACACATACACACACACAGATATATATATATATATATTATATATATATATATATATATATATATATATATATATATATATATATATATATATATATATATGTGTGTGTGTGTGTGGAACAGTTCTTTTTTGGAACTTTATACAAAAGTTTTGAAACAAAAAAAAAAAAAACTTATTTATTTATTTTTATCTTAAACATTATGGATAAACAAAAATCCATCATTATTTTCTAAAATGATACTTTAAATATTCTTAACGATTATATTAAAAAAAAAATCAGATGGATGTTCTTTTTACCCCATAAGAAGGGGTAAGTGAGTCGCCCCTTAGTTTCTTCCCCGAGTTTTGCCAAAAAAATAAGTTTTTGGGACATTCCCATTAGCATTGCAGAAAGAGCTTCGTAGAGGTCTGGCTTTCCCCCTGAGACGCACCAGTACCTTGCTTGATATGCATTCAATGTTCTTTTTTTTTTTTTTTTTTGGCATTTTAATTATATTTTGACATTTGTAATTTTGTAACGCTTCATTGTTTTAATGTTCACATGTTTTTGATCAATATCTTTATACTGTTATTGTTTCTACCAACGCGATTCACCCAAACAAACAGATGAATTTATTTTTATTAGATTTATACAATAATTGATATTGCAGGTTTCCGTGAAGTCTTTAAATTATGACATAACCTGTGCGATTGTGTTAAAAACTTTCCAAAATTACATCATTACGAATAAAATGTTAAGAATATATTTAATCTAGTATAATTAGCCACGGTGTCTGTCAGCTGGAGCAAGTGTCTACTTATTTTTATGCTATGTCCTGTTGTAAGGAGATTGTATCCATTTGCGAATTTTATTAACTTTCCAAATTTGTTTATTTAAAAAATACTATGGATGTTGTTGAGAAGTCCTTGCTTATAATTTTACTGTAGCTTTATGAATGTAGGAGAAGAGGAGAGCATTAGAACACTTTTGTTTTTAAATTTCTGTTGAAAAACAAAAAGTTGTCAATCTGAGCAGATGTGTTAGAAATACAGTTCAAAATTAGGTGTTTAATGCAGATAATGTATGTTAAACATATTTAGAAAATCTGCAGTAGTAGTTTCACTAATTTTTCAGGTTTACATACTCAAATTGAAAATCTCTCCAAGTATTAAACATTTGGGACATTATAAAATTCTCAAAGGGATACTTAGTTCTTACAACACGTCCAAGGTACATTAAAAGTTACTGCAATGTCTCAGAATTTTAGTCATTTTTGTTATTTTTTGAATTGTTTTTAATTAATCGCATTAATAGCTTTAAATTTTTCTTAAACATATGCTCAACTTAATTTAGCTTTTCCTCTCTTGCTTCTTTGCAGTAGGGGAGGAGTGGGTTCAGTGAGACAGAGAAAAGAGTGAAACAGCAATTTAATTTCTATTAATTTATTTCCAGCCCGGTAAAACGTTTAGAAAGTCAAGTCGACATACTGTAAACAATACTGTACAAAAATGGTTGCTTTCAAGTATCATGTAAGAAAAATAACTTTGTCATCATAGTTTGAACCCATCAAAAACAAATATCTCCATTGTTTGTTGCAATGTTTCTAAACTGTTAGATAAACTTTACAGACTCGGGTTATTAATCTTACATTAGTCTAATTACTAACCTTCATTTTAGCAGTAGAATGATGTTGCTAATTTTCTTTGTCTGAGAATGTCAGCTATTGAGTTTATATTTTTCAATGAGGGAACAGTGAGACAGGAACATTGAGACACCATTATTTGTTTCTCACTGCTCCCATGACTTTTTTACATTAAAAGTGGAGGAATTAATGCACTGAATCAAATTTAATTACTTCTAGCCTGTTGTTGCAAATAATAATAAAATGAAATTGAACGCTCTGCATTATAGCAAAATAAGGAGGCTTAAATGCAGTTATGACTTTTATAGCTCCAATCACATAAATATTTCCATTTCGTGCTTATTCTAATTAAATTATTATTTTTTTTATTATTTCAACGCAATATGCTAAATTTAATAATATTTACCCATATGTTTTAAAATTCTCAACATGCTTAGAAAAAAGGAAGTCAGGTATGCATTTTGGAGATTTTCTGAAATAAACAGGAAAAAAGCTGTTGCACTAGTGATATTCAAAGACTACAGTGAAATCATTCCATCCTTGTGAAATGCTACATCACAAAAGGACACTTTAAGCCAACTGACTAATCTGGAACTACTACAGGGAACTACTAATCAGGTTCCCAAACTGATATTTAGGGAAATAATTTCCTTTGAAAAAAGAACACCAACTCAAAAAATTTTAAACATTTGCTACAGCAACAGATTGATGAATCCAAAAACATTTTTCGTTACTCCTTAGCAAAACTTTCAGAAAATTTGACAGCATTCGAAAGAGATATACAGTCGACTCCCGCTACAACGCGATTCGACTTACGCGAAATGGCTATAACGCGAATTTTTCCCCGAGTAACGAATTTTAGAACTAACGCGAATTTTTCGTCCGTAACACGAATTTTTAGAAGGAAGTATCGGCGTCGTTATTAGCCACTAAATATTGATTTCGTGAATGTTATTACATAACTTTAAGCATCACTTACAGCAAAAGTTCCCACGACGCATAGCGTTGTTGGTTACTTAGCATCCTTCATTTATTTATTTTTTTTTATTCGAAACGTTAAAGATGATGAAATGTAATGGTACTTAGTGGCACATTCATCTAAACTTTGTGAAGAGGTGAATAAAAAGAAAGTTTCTGATTTAAAAAAAAGTAACATTCTCGAGATCCTTGAACAACTACAATAAATAGTGAATCTTCCATGCGTACTCATAAATATCTTACTGTATCTACTGTAACTGTACAGAACTATCATAGTGCAGTATTTTATTATTGCAACATACTGTGCATACCCGTGTTGTTTTATTTTATATCTTTCCCTCCATTGATCATTCATTTTGTGCATCTTTGTATTTCATCTTGAAGAAAACAGTTTTTTTATTTTTTAAATACAGTAACAGTTCAGTTTTTTAAGTAAGAAACCTCAGTGTATAATTGGGGAATGCTTTAAAGCATTTTGAGAGTGTTTATAAGTGTCTAAAAGTATTTGGTATGCTTCTAAAAAAATTGTATACACATATTTTTCCATAACGCGAAATTTCGACTTACGCGAGGAGTCTTGGAACGCATCCCTCGCGTAAGTCGGGACTCGACTGTAATACTAAAATTTGAAATAAAAATATGGAAAATTTGATGAAATTTTTGGACGGATTTCCGTCTTTGAATTTAATATTTATTTTCCTTTAAACTTCCATTAGGGCGGAAATCTGTCCGTCAACTGTTTCTAAAGACGGAATTCCATCTGCAGTGCTGAAAAGTGGCCACATCTTCGTTATCTCACAAATTTAAATATTGAATAGTCTACTAGCAAATTAATGTTTGAGAAAAGTGTCAGCAAAAGAGCTTTGCAAAAGGGCGCAGCGAGCTAACTGTGGTAGAGAAGTAAAATTTCTTTTCTCTTATTCCTTCGAATGACCAAAAAATGTATTTTAAATTTCAGAGATACTCAAGAAATTATTGTAAAATAGCCGGAGTACTCTAAATGAATGATTAGGTTACTTAATGAAGTAAAATATTTATAAAATACATACTACAATTAGCTAAGTGTTTAACTTAAGGTAACTAGAAAAAAATTGCAAACAAAAGGGAAAACATAGCAATTTTGGGGTTAAAGAATTATTTGGATATTAATTGATCAAGATCCTTTCAAGTCAATAACTCAAGCGAGGAAATGAATTATAGAAAAAAAAATCTACTTTTATTTTACCAATTTCTGATTTTGTTTGTGCATGTTTATCTTGTTATTATTTAGTTTGCTAATTTCTTTTTCCTATTTCCTGAGCTCAATTTCTCGTGGGAACACAAAATTCAATATCACTATCTTTCGTTGCCTTTACTGAATATGTGGCCAGTTTTATTGTTTGCTGTCGGCGCTTATTACTGTTTTACAACATTTACTTTAGCAAAAAAATGGTTGACTTCAGTCTCAAAAACGTCATTTATTCTATTTGAGATTGACTGTATAACATGTAGAAAAAGAGCAATTCTTTTTAAGTGTTAAACATTCCTTTCAATAAATTTTAATATAAAATACTCATGTCACACTTGAAAGTAGCAATCTTAAAGGCAAATTTTGTTTTTATTTCAGATTATTGTCTACGGCTTGACCAACTTTAAATTTCTGGAATTATCTGTCCAAAAAGGTTACAAAAATGAAAGCTGCTCTGGCGAGAAATTGTCTTTATACGCCAAAATGAATCTAAGTGACGTTGCACTTGATTTCAACATCATTGGCTCAGTTATATTAGCCATGATGCCCACCATACCTCTTCCAATGGAGGGAGAAGCAGCTGCTAATTTGTCACATGCTGCGGGATTCCTTAATGTATCAGCAAGCTTTAAAGAATCCATTATAAAGTTGGATGACATTGACTTTGACGTCGACTTGGATGGATTAGATGTTGATTTCTCCGGCTTGAATGTGTCTGGAATCAGTACTACTTTCTTGGAGGACGTTGTTAGAAAAAACTACAAGAGCATGCTTATATCCCAGAAAGCCCAGTTTATAGACATGGCTAGCAACTATGTCAAAGAGCTCGTGAACGAGCGAGAAGAGGATAAAATCTTCAAAATTATTGCGGAATTAATTAAGCTCATCTATGATGCTGTTTTCAACTAATATTTTTGAGTTTGGAAATGCGAAGTGTTTAAAAAATAATTACGAAATTAAGATGTTATTGATAAAAATGTAGAAGTTTAGTTGAATAAATGTTATTGAGCATGATTTTGTCTTTATTGGAAATATTTTTACGTTTTCAATTATGTTAAAAATAATTATTTTAAACAGTTTTTTTCCCTTTTATTTAAAGAATTCATGAGTAATCTGTAAAATACATTTTCTACTGCGTTTTTGAGTGAAAAAAAAATGAAGAGAGGATCTTTTCGGAAACTTTTATATAATGTAAAAAGTTCATTCACCTGAAAGATATATGCTAAGAATGATGAATTTTAAAAATATTTGTTGTAACTAAGCTGTAAAATGGAATATTTAAAGAAAATTCATATTTTTCATACTTTAGTTATAAAATATTATTATGTTTTGGGACTAAATATAATATAAAGCTCTTTCAGAATTTTCAATATAGCTCAGAGGAGTGAATGTAACAAACAATCTTCTAATAACAACGTTTCTTATTCCTCACCCCCTTCCTCCATAATAAACAATAAAGCGGCTTAGCTTGTTGCTCATTAATCATTGAATTAGAAGCTAAGTTATTTTTCTAAGAATTTAAAGAAAGAAAATATACACTCAAACCTAGGTAATTGCATATGAAATGAGCAAAAAAGTGGCGGCCACATGTTAACAGATTTTTATGAAATTTGCTATAGAGGTTCCTTTTATGCCTGTATAAAAGCATCTAAAATATTTTGGCTTAATATTTTTTATTTTAGCAGTTACATGCGGTTGAAAATTGGTCAAATTGAACAGCATTCTCATAAATGCTAAATATTGCATTTTTCAAAGCGAAAAAACTGTCTCTGTATAAACCCCTGTACACCCCCAACTTTTTTGACTTCTCGACAGCCCTGGAAACCACATCATTTATAAACGTCTGAAACTTCGTTTACATAATAAAGATTTTAAATATCTTCATTTTTAAAATCTTTGTGGGAGAGATTCTCCTTCCCCTGTCCACGCGAATCCTCTCACAAATTTAATAATTTATAAAACTCGTCAAAAGTTTAATTTTTTGGGAGTTCGAACTTCGAAACCTCCCATCCCCAGAACATTTCTCTTTAACATCCTTGAAGGAAGTAAAAAAAGAAAGCTTTCTCTCATTTCGACGAACGGAAGGGGACCAAAAAGCTTCAGTTGCCCCAGGGCGTTGAAGATCATCTACTCCTCTAATAGGAAGTTCGCCAAGTTTAATTTATTAGTTGAGCTTGGTAAAGGGAGGGGGGAGAGAATTACGAAAATAGGACAAAGCGCCGGTCAGGTGTTTTTCCCGGTACACATTTTCGACCCAGTACGCCACTATATTCGAGCTACATTTTAATGGTAACTTGGTTTTTATCGGCACGAAAACAATTAGATCAATCAGTGCAAATAATAATATGCACTCTTCCTGTGTAGAAGTAAGCACCAACAGTGACACAGGGAAGGTAGTAGACAATAGATCAAAGTTAAAGTTAGAAATGGAAAAAAATGTGAAATGATTGTAAACTGTAAAGAGCCAAGAAGTGCAACAAATACCAATACTACAAACCGAAATAGGAAAAGAAAACCAATAAATCTACAGTTTATAAATAATTGATGCCTTAAGAATAACCATATCTTCACTAACCAAGCACAAAGTATGAAAGCACGGCAAGAATATCACTATTGAGCACATTCTATCTTGTTTGGGTTTTACGAAGGACGAGGTCCTTAGTGACCCATTGCTGTTCTTGGATTTTTTGCAGATATTTGGATTCATGGGGGTTGTTTAGCATTGCTAAACATGCCCGAGATAAGTCAAAAAAAAAAAAAAAAAAAAAAAAGAATATCACTAAAAACAAGTAGAAATGTAACGATTAATTGCTAGCTTCATACCGTAGCAGAACATTGTAGTAGACAAGCTGGTTTCCATTTTATCCTAGTTATAGCGCCATCTATAGTTGCTTTCCGTTCCCAATACAGTCTCTCCACATTTTTGCCCCTCTACCTTCTCCGTCCTTCTTACGTCTCAATCGAATGAAAATCATTCCTATTGAAAGATTTACAGAATAAAAAAGGATAACATATGTATAGTAAGAATAGTTTAGTTGTATATTTTACCTCCATTATTACTTTTTCTTTGGAGTCATTTGACTCGTGTTTTGCTTCCGTTCCGGTGGGACATTATTTTGAAGACTCAAGTATTGTACCTTCTTTTTTTTGGTTTTTTCTCGTGGTGGTTATTCTTTTTTATTTGTTGGTTATTATGCTTATATCCAAATGACAAATAAAAAGCGGAAAAGTAAAGAATCTGATAACGAAGAAAGTCTGGCTTGTGATAAAATTCGTAAGCATGACCATTTAGTATATCAAAATTGCCTATCTGACTCAGAAATATTTAAGCTAGCATTAAAAAATGGATGCCAAAATATAAAATTAGCCATTTCTGGAATTGAAGGTCAAATCCCCTCAAATAAAGGCTTAAAGTTTCACAAGGAACTTGACAAATTCACAAATAAAGGAGACTCGGTTGTCTTTTCCCGTAATGGAAATATCATTCTGACAACAAATAATCAGGAAACATTGGAAAAAACAATAAAACTTAAAACCTTTTTAGATGTTCAGGTTAATAAAAGGGTGATAGAAGATTATATTTGTACAAAATATATTATTAAAAATGTTGACGTAGACATAAAGCTCGACTACATTGCTATAAAACTAAAAGAAGAAAATATAAATGTGTCCCAAATTTGTAGATTTACTAAAAAGGGAACAAAAGAGCCAATTCCTGTCATTCTCATCAAAGAGATAGGAAAAAGTAACAGGGAACATTTGAATATCGGCAGAGTAAGGTACAGAATTAGTAAATTCATAGACAGACCTCGAATATGCCATAAATGCTTAAAAGTGGGACACCCTGAAAAATTCTGTAAAGGGGAAATTAAATGCCCAGACTGTGGAGACAGCCATACAGCATGCGGCAAAAAACCTATTTGTTTCCGCTGTCAAGGTGATCATCAAGCGACAGACATCAAATGTCCCTCCCTGAATAAAAGATCAGGAAATACACAAACAACTAACACTATCATCAATAAAACCTATGCGAATGCCACTTGCTCACAGTCACCGAGCAAAATACCAAACAGTCCCCTAAAGGAAGGAAAAGATACTCAAATAAATTTATTACTAAAAAAAATAGAAGAAAAAGATAATGACATAAAAATTCTGAAGCAAGAGATCCTTAATTTAAAATTGGAAATTAATAGGATGAAATTAATTAACAATAAAGAGACAAACTTGACCCAATCAGATGTCCTAGAAAAGGAAAATAAAAGTTTGCATGAAGAACTAATAAAAATAAATGACTTTTTATCCGAGGAGGGATATTGTACCCCTCGTAGCGAGTGTGAAGATATCTTATTAGGGTACCCTATGGACATGACAGTGGTGCCAGGAGATACTCCGCCTGCGGATATCTCCACTTAATTGTGCTGTTTTCGGGGTTTTTTCCCCCTTTTTGTGTGTGTGTTTGTGATGCCTTTTTTCTTGTTTTGCTGGAATTGCAGGAGTATCTGTAAAAACATTGACACGTTAAAACTTTTCATTTCTTGGTCCAAGCCGGATGTAATTTGTATCCAGGAGACCTGGTGCGAAGATGATAAAATTCCTTTATTATGCAATTATAATTACTACTCTAAAGAGAGAGTTCCTCCCAGGAGAGGAGGGGGTTTATGTATATATGTTAAAAAATCAATTCCTTCATATGAAATTAAAATTAATACAGGAGAGAATGACATAGAAATTAATAGTGTTAAAGTCAGTATTAATAATAAAATTATACAGATTATTAATTGTTACCGACCACCGGGGCCTATCAAAGATGATACCATTGTTTTGTTAAATAAAATTAAAGATAAAAACCAAATATATGCTGGCGACTTTAATGCAAGGCATATATCAATTGGCGACTCTGTTAGCCACCTTACAGCCCACAAAATTCACAACTGGTTTTCTGATAACGAGTTTTGCATAATTAACGACAAAACTCCAACCCGTCATAATAGAGGAAAAAGAGAAGGTATTCTGGACATTATTTGTATGAGTAATAATTTAATGTTGAATTACAACATCATGTATGGCAGCGAATCAGGAAGCAGTGATCATTTCCCTATCTTGCTAAAACATATAGAGAACAAAATTAAGAAAGTTGTTAAAAAGAGGTATACTAACTGGGAAAAAACGAAATCGCAAATAGCAACAGAAATTTCTAATGAAAATAATTTCAATGATGACAATATGGAAAACTCCAATATCCTTAATAATTTTAATAGTATTATTTATAAATGTTCTGAAGATAACTCCAAAACCATTATCTACGAAGATAACACACAGAATCAAAAATGGTGGGATTTCAATTGTTCCACGAAAAAAAGGGAAAAAAACCAAGCTTTTAACAAAGCAACTCACAGTCAATCTTTAGAAGACTGGATTCAATATAAATTTAAGTTGGCGGTTTTCAGACGGGCTATTAAAAAGGCTAAAATGAAATTCTGGGCTAAAATCAATAAAAACTTAAAAAATACGAAGGACATCTACAAATCAGTCAACAAACTAAAAAATGGCATACAAAGAGAGAGAATTGACAGCAATTTAGTTCTGGAAGATAATGGCATCAACATATTAGATGGAAAAAAGCAAGCTGATATTTTCGCAGAATACTTTTTCTCTAAAACTAACAACTCTTTCAATTCAACCATCATCAATAAAAAAGATAAAAACAGATGTAATTTATCGCAACCGTTTACAAAGAATGAATTTAATACAGCAATTAAGACCCTTAAAAACACATCTCCTGGCTCTGACAATGTGTCTAATAAAATGTTAAAAAATTTGCCTGATGAAGGTAAAATTGTCCTTTTACGAATCTTCAATAAAAGTTTAAAAACATGTGTAGTTCCGGCGCTCTGGAAAATTTCCACAATAATTCCCATCAAAAAGCCAAACAAGAACAGCAACTTTGTAGGCAATTATAGGCCGATCGCATTGACACAAAGTACTTGTAAACTTATGGAAAAGATGATTTTAGAACGACTAATCTGGTGGGAAGAAAAATTTAAAATTTTCCCCAATTTTATTTATGGCTTCAAAAAAGAAAGAGGGACAGAAGATTGCCTATTTAAAATGGCTAATACGATCTCCAATGCCCGGGAGGGAAAACATTTCACTTATCTCATCTCGCTTGATATCAAGGGAGCTTATGACAATATTCAATACAACATCCTAATTAACAAACTATACAAAACAAACTTGGATGAGAAAATCATCAATTGGATTAAAGATTTTTTTACACAAAGATCTTTTTGCGTTAAATGGCGAAACCAATTTTCCGAAGAAAAAATGTATAAACAAGGTCTTCCTCAAGGCTCTATTATTTCACCATTTTTATTCAATTGCTTTTTGATCGATCTTGTGGATATTCAAAATAACTTTTGCAACCTGTTTTCCTATGCAGATGATATCTCATGTGTAATTCATCACGAAAATAATGATTCGGCGATAGAATTAGTCTTAAACACGATTAACAAGATCTCGAAATGGGCAAAGAGAAATGGGCTAGAATTTTCTCCTGATAAATGTGCAGTATTAAATATGTCTCCTGGCAAAATTAAACCAACTTTCTCGATCCAAATTCATGACACCAACATTCCATGGAAAACGCATCATAAAATTCTGGGCCTAATCATAGACAACAATATGAAATGGAAGAAACACACGGAGCTTATTGAAAAAAAAGTTACCAAAAGCATCAATGTCCTCAGAATTTTAAGTAATCAGAATACTGGAATGAATAATAATAATTTAATATCGATTATGAAGCAAATCATAATCCCACAGATCAATTATGGAAGTATAGTCAGAACCAAAGACACAAAAAGCAATAGAAGAAAATTTAATGTCCTGGAAAACAAAACTATTAGAACTATTTTAAAGCTAAATTCCTTTGCTCCTAATGACACCATTAGACGAATGACAGAAATTGACGAATATGAAGTGAGAGTAAAATGGAATTTAATAAAATATATGTTAAAGCAATATTTTAAAAATAATAACAATAATAAGTTTATCTATAATCGACAATTTATTAACTCGAAAAACGACTTAGTAAACGAAGCTATCAACTATGTAAAAGAATATAATAAAAACCTGATTGATGAGCAATATAATTTTTTTTCCAGTCAAAATATACCGCCCTGGCACGAATCTCAACTGGAGTTTGTTGTAAAAGATGAATTCTTACAATACAACAAAAATAGAGAAGTAATGAAACAAGTTTTCAACGATTATATGCAAGACAATACTAATGCAGATATTTTCGCTACGGATGGATCGAAAATGAACAACAAAGTAGGTTTCGGAATTGTAAAACACAGCAATGAAATCATAAGGAAGATAAAAATTCCAGACATATGTTCTATCTTTACAGCCGAATTAACAGCTATCTACTATCTAGCTAAATTCCTAATAAGCAACATGAAATCAACCATTATATTAACAGACAGCTTAAGCGTAATTAAAGCAATTCAAAACAAAAAGAGAAAAGAAGACAATTCAATTACGGCAACTAGAAACATCCTAAATATTTTAGCAGACAAAAATAATATCAAAGTCGTATGGGTCCCCAGTCATACTGGAATTCAACTAAATGAACAAGCCGACCTACTAGCAAAAGAAGCAACAAGCCAGGACTATACCCCAAAAATTCAATGCTCCACGTGGAAAGACTGTCAAAACAAAATCAAAACTGACTTAAAAAATGAAAGAGAAAGCATAGTGGAAAGAAAGCAAGTATTTTCTAAAATTCAAGGACAGACAGCTTCCCCTCAAGAATAAAATCAAATGCCGAAATAGAAGAGAAGAAATTCTGCTAAACAGACTAATCACCGATTGCTACATTACTCAAGAAAAACTTTTTCGTATGAAAATTGAATCATCACCAATGTGTTCTCACTGCAAAGTGACAAATACAGTTAGTCATCGTATTCAACAATGCAGTAATTTTCGCAGGGCAAGAAACAATTTGCTTAACATTATCCCTCCTGAATTTTCTCATTTGACAACTGATTTTCTGGATTCGCAACTTTTATCGATGGACGGCGTTCCGTCCGCGATTTTGTCCTTTTTTGTTTGACTTTTTTTTTTGTTTGTTGTGTCTCCTCCGTCACCTTAAAGCTCCACCTTTTGACGCAAATAAGAACTTTAAAGAACAGAGGCTAGGCGCTTAAGCACGCAGTCCTCTTTAAAAATATGAGCTAGATGGCTCATCGAATAGGAATAGGAATAGGAACTGACGCGAGCAAAAGAGTTCTAAACATAGACTAATAATAAGAGTAGACCGAGCTTTCTCATTCTTGCTGATGAAGAAAATTGGTTCATAGATGTATCATGTGACTAGTGGAAGGGCTTGGCGAAGACTTTGGCAGCATGGTTGCTAGATGGCAGCATTATCTATAGTTTGGCATTCGACATGTATTTTAAGACAATGTGCTTTCATTAAAAAAAAACTTCCAGATGCAGAGATTGAACTGTTTTTCTTTTAGTTATGCATTATTTTGACATTAGTAATAGTTTTTGATCAGTTTTCGGTAACTTTTATTTCAGTTGGAGCTGTCAGCGTTGGCGTGAACGAAATGGCGTAAACGTTTTGCGTTAACGCAAAAAGTACTAATCGGTATCTTAAATTGAAACCGTAGGTAAAAATCTTACCGTTTGCTGATTCTTCTTGGTCGCTTGCATCTTTTATTCCTTAGAGAGTTATTGAAATTGACTAAAGAAAATGCACAATACTATCTAAACGAAAAACTCACTATATTAACAAAATATTTACAACTTAGAATAACAAATTTACAAATCGGATTGCATAAAAGATCATTCTTCCGTGTTCCATAAATTCTATTTATTTTATTTCGCGCTGGCGTTGATCGTCTGCTACGATTAACGCCCGCTGTTGCGAGGATATCCACCAGTCACATGGTTTGGTTTATGAGCAGCAAAAGGGTTGCCATAGCTCGGTCTACTCTTATTATTAGTCTATGGTTCTAAATAAACAAATGTTATGGTGAATCTTTACTATCTATTAATCAAAAATGCCTGCTTGTGCAGCGTACGGCTGTACGAACAACCCAGAAAGAAAAATTCCAGGGATATCTTTTCATAGGTAATATCATAATATGTGACATCATAAATATGTGACTTTTGAAATAATTTATGTTATTGCTGTTAAGTAATTAACGTGATCTATTAAATAATTAATTCTTAAAATTAAATTGTGCTAACAGAAAAAAGTACTGTAATTGCTCAAGTGTGCTAGCAGGCGAGAGTGCCTGAGAGAGAGTGAAAAGAGATTTTTTATTTAGCTCGTAAAATTTATTATTCATAATTTATTTGATAAGTGAGATATTTTTTAAAAATAGCATGAAATTAAGATACAGGATGATCAAAACAAACTTAACTTTTATACTATTAGCTGAGTGTTTGATCTCTATAAATTAATTCTTTTTTAACCTGAGCATTTTGGTGTTAAAAGGTTTGAAACAAACATAAATTGAAATTTGAGACAAATTGAGTTTATTGATAATTTTCCTGGGGTACAATTGCAAGGATTTGTGATTTATTTATTTCATTTAAATTTTATTTATTTATTTATTTTTTTTATTATTATTTTTTTTTCATTTGAAAAAATTTAAAAAAAAAAAGTTTTTTTTTTCTTTTTGGTTTTTTAAACACTGCAAGAATTTTTGGTATTACTTATGTTACATTTATGAAAATACATGATGTCTTAAAAAATATGAAATATATATATATATATAATTCCTTTCATCAGTATTTTTTTTATAAATAATATTAGGTATGAAAAGATAAGCAATTTGTATGCAAATGCATTACTCAAATCACATTCAACATTAAAGACGCTAGGAACAATTGTACACCTTAAGTACAGAAAAAATAAGTTATTTTAATAGGTAAAAGGTATTGGAGAAAAGACAGAAGAGGTAATGATTTAATGTATCATGCAGTAACTAGAAAAATCAAAATAGTTCCTCCAAGTATTGCATAAATGTTAAAATTCAGAAATGTTTTAATCTGTGGTGTGTTATTAGAGAGAAGTGGTTTTGTTTTGACTACTGTTTTAAAATTTAAAGTTCATAACTTTCACACATGCATTTTGTTTTGTCATGCATTTATTTTACTGTGCATAATAAAGATATTTTCTGTGATTTTTGCATTCTGTAGTTCTTTCAAGCAATGTTCAAAACTTATGAAAAAACAAATCCACGCTTTTATGTTCATACACTATATACAGACAATCTAATTTTTAATGAGCACTATTTTAGACATACTTTTTCGTAAATTAAGTGCATTTAAGCTTCTGAAAGCGTGTTGTAACGGTCGGAAATGAATAACTACATCCCAAATAAAAAAAAAAAAAAACGAATACAAATTAAAGGAAAAAAAACGTTAAATTTATAGCTTATTACATTGTTATACATGATAAAGCATATTTCACATTAAAACAACAAATATTACGGAAATGAAACACATTTCTCTCTCTTTCTAAACCTTTCCCCTAGTACTCTACATTGAATTTCATCGCTTAGTTCAGAGCACTTTTCCCCTTCCCTCTACCCTTTCCCACCTCTGCCTCTGTCCGTGGCGACAAGTGCTCGCACTCGCTTCGCGGCTTTGGGCGTCTCCCCTTCCTTCAATCCTCCTTGCGGAAGGTGAATTTCGAGCTTGGTTCTTACTCAGCCTCGCATTGGTTAAGGCAGAGACGAGAACAAGAGTAGGAAGTTATTACTCCGTTGAGTCAGAGGCGGCGCAACGAGCAAATAACAATTATTGAATCAACGCTGTTCTATTTACTGGTAGAAGCAGGATTAAATTTTTACGAATTTACCTGAGATGAGTTCTCCTCATAAAATAATACAGTAATAGCACGTACACATGAAGATTATATTTTAAACCATGAATCGATAGAACTGTGCTTAGCGCAATATTTTTCTCACATAAAACTTTCAAAACGTTTTAAAACGTTGGTTTATTTACTGCAAATAATTAACTAGTGCTTTCCGTGGTAGATTTTCCAAATCACAATTCCGAGACAGCACCACGACTGTAGCCCCCGAAAGGGATTCAAGAGTGCGCATGGTAAATGCTTTACGTTTTATAAAGTTCTGTGATTGTCAAAGTAACCTCCAAAAATGTATTGCGACGTAAATCCGTCTTTGAATGATGGAGTCTACTCCACGCATTGAAAATCGTTAATTACGCTTCAAAAAATTCGACATGCGCAATTCCAAACAGTGTATTTTAATTTTAAAAAAGTGAAATACTACATAACGAGGGCGAATACAGAGTTTAATTAGTTAAAATTGTTACATTTAAATGCATTTTGAGCAATCATGATTGATTATTGTTTCATTGATAGATGTCATAGCAATTGTCTTAATTCAAAGCAGTGAATAACGCTTAACACCAATGTAAGTAATACTCTAACGCCCCTAAGCCAGGACTGAGGCAGAATTACATGCACTATACAAACAGCCCCGTTTTGACTTCCAGGGCGCTTATTCCAAGCTCGAAATTCACCTTGCGAGATTAGTTCTGATCGCCTCACTAGATGGCGCTATAGGGAAAAAAGCAGTCTCGGAAGGAAATTCTCGCAAGTAGCAATTCCAATCGCCAAAAGAAGGGAAAAAGTGACTTTTCGGGCGCTTATTTGCGGAGCGAAATCTCGACTGCCCTAAAGTAGGTGAGATAGTGCGATTTTTGTGATACAATTTGGGAGTTTGTCTTTCTGAAAGGTATTGGCTCGAGGAAAACGAATTTGGATGTTGCCAAACTTGGAGATGATTCAGGGGGCAAGGGGGGGATTAAAACTGCACGGGGGGGCAAGGGGGGATTAAAACTGCACGGGTGGGGGCAAGTGGTTTTCCGTTAAATTTTTGTGACACAAAAATGGGAGTTAGTTTTTCTGAAAGGTATTGGCAAGCAGAAAACAAATTACACTGTTACGAACCTTGAACATAGTGAAGGGGAGGGAGGGGGGTTAAAACTGCGTTGGGGGGGCAAGTGGTTTTCCGATAAATTTTTGTGACACAAAAACGGGAGTTATTTTTTCTGAAAGGTATTGGCAAGCAGAAAACAAATTAGAATGTTACAAACCTTGAACATTGTGAAGGGGAGGTAGGGGGGTTAAAACCGCGCGAGGGCAAGTGGTTTTCCGTTAAACTTTTGTGACACAAAAACGGGAGTTAGTTTTTCTGAAAGGTATTGGCAAGCAGAAAACAAATTAGAATGTTAGGAACCTAGAACATAGTGAGGGGGGAAGGGGAAAAGTGGTTGTCTGTGGAATTTTTGTGATAAAATTACGGCAGTTGGTTTTTCTGATAGGTATTGGCACGAAGAAAACAATTAGGATGTGGCCAACCCCAAAAATGGTGCAGGGGACGGGGGGGGGGGGTTATAACTGCAAACATAAAATGGGTATATATGCAACATTTTTCGCTTTACAACAAGTTTTCAAAGCTTAAAATGCTTAATTCAACTAATAACAACATTATAATGTACAAACATCCGAATTAAATTGCAGACACGTGTTTCGGAAGACACGTGTTAAGAGCTTCTTTTTCAATGTAAAAAATTTTAGTTTGTGAATGAAAATGCATTCGGCTGAGGTTGATAACTTCCATTGATTCCACTTTCTTGTAACCTAACCCATCATTTAGGAACTAAGGTAACGGGGGGGGGGGAATCGGGGGCACTCCAAATTTTCAAGATATAATGCATTTGAAATAATTAAGGGGCTAGGAATTTCCTACTCCCTCTTATTTTTTTGACCGCTCGACGTCCTGCACAAATGCGTCTAGGGCAAATTTTATGTAAAAAGCGTTTATAAATTTTATTTTTCTTTTGTACATTATCCCACTTAAAATTTAGTTTTTCCACAAAAATACTAGTTGTTTCTGAAAATTGTATGAATTTCAAATTTACACAGAATATACAATCCCTTCTTTTTGCGTTTTAGGGGGGGGGGGGGTGACATCACAAATTACCGCCTCGGGTGTCACCCATGTTGGGTACGCCACTGACGTAGGTAAATTTTTTTTCTTTTGCTATAAAATCCTCCTCCCCCCTTTTTTTCCTAAATTCTTTATTTATTACCTACAGTCAATATTCAATTTCAATTGAATTCAATTTGTAATAAAATTTATTTTTCTTTATTGAAATTTGATATTGATTAACTAATTGCAAAACAGTAGAAAGGCTGGTAATTTCTGGGGAATTGTTTCTAAAATTTGATTTTCCATGATATCCGGAAGACTGCCCCCTCCCAAGAGCCCCCCCCCCCCCAAATAAAAAATACCCCTCAAGCCCCTTTAAAAATTTCAATGGCGCAGTCAGCGCCATGCCCTAACCCCCCCCCCCCCTGCATTTTAGTGTTTTTTTATTCGATATGAAATAGCAGATTTTTTCATTAAGACTTTTGGATGCCTCTAAACCTTTCGCACTCTGCACTTCATTAGACACCGCAACAACATAATATTCAATCCACGATTACGAACTATTTATATTTTTTCGTCTGCATTTATGACGGTTAAGATTTTTTTTTTAAGTATCATTATTTTTTTTAAGTTATTATTATTTCGATTATAGTTTCTTGGGAAAAATATATTTCATATAAGACGTTCTTACTAATATAGATGGTGTTATATGGTAAATCAACAAAATTTACGGTTAATTTTTATCACATTTATGTAGTGGCTGTTTTCACCACTTCGATTTTTGTTTTAGACACTGTAATATTGAAATATGCAAAAAATATGACTTACTTTTTGCCATTCGACTAAGCTTTTTACACCGGAGCGCTCGGCCATTTTTCCTTTGTGTACTATTTTGTAAAATTCTCGGAGAATTAATTTTTAAGAACAACTGCATTTGGTTCAAGAAAATCTAAAATTATTTCGGTGTGATTCTTTGTAACGTAAAACGTATTCTTTGAAGAGTAGCCATTAGCGTGCCAGTCGTCAAAGTTCGCGCTTTTCCGTGCGAGGATTAAACAAAACAAAACTAGCTGCGCTGAAAGGACATTGGTTGGAAGAAGTCACGTGTACCTCCTGGCCGACCAAACTAATCGAAAAAATCGGCGCCTCTTCGAAAGACAGCTGCGAGCTGTTTAGAATTCAACGTTGCGAGATTTTTTCGACAACATCGATCACGTGACGGGAAATCTCGAAGTCGAAACGAGAATAGTTTGGAATGAGCACCCAGAATCTGCAGTTTCCTCCTTGTTATGAACTCATCGGTATCTATGGAAATGCCTTAAAACAGAAAAAAAAAAGTCACTGACACAAGAAACTAGCCGTCGCATGAGAGAGGGATATACGATTTAACTCGGATGATAAATTACAAATCATAAGGTAAGATTATCTAGACGAATAATGACGGTTGATAAAAAGTTATTGCTCTCATACAAATTTTAAATATATGCTCGATGGAGTTTTTATTTAATGGGCTGCAGTTTAATTCAGTACGGCTACACTTTAAGGCAATCTTCATCTTGCAGGCAAAAGAAAATATTTTCAGCTACATTTCCTATTCCGTCAGATAAAAAGAAATTTTTATTCGTACTCCACATTTGGTTGTTGAAAGTCAAATGTCAAACTTAGTCAGCTAAGAATATTAATTATTCTGTGCTCCCTTGCTCTCATTTTTAAAATAATACTTGCTTACTTTTTTCCAAGTTGGGAAAAAATAATAACTAATTCTTTACGGGTATCTTTCACGAAACCGGCAAATTGTTGACTGATTTGTTAAAGTTGATATATTGTAGCGATTAGCTTCCGTTATTTTTACTGAAGAAATGAACTGAAATTTAACAGCCAGTGGCGATCCCTGAATTATCTCTCGCTAATATTTTTTTTCTCGTCGAAATGCAATAAAAGTTAGAAGTACCTAGGCTGCTTTTAGTATCAGATACTCATTTATTAAGTAAAAAATGAGTCAAGCAAATGTAATTACACCCACTCGCAGTTTGAGTTACGTTTGGTTGACCCTAAGCAATCGAAATAGGGGTTCCGAATGGGAAAATTCAGAGGTTGTGGTCATTTTACTTCGCATGTGGTCCCTTATTAAAGTTTATGTAGTGTTGAAGAAGACTTTAACCCATGTCGGTTGATACCTTTCTTTCACGTATGACAGCCGAAAAACTCTGAGTGCTTCGTGGGGATTTTATTATTATTATTGTTGTTACGCACATAAAATTTGACAATGTATGTGCACATTAAGTCACTCGCTGGACGGCTCTAAACATCTCGAACTATTTTATTACCTGCCTGTATATTTATATGTAAATATTAAAAATTTTCTGTGGGCACGTATGATCGTGCACAAAAATGTAAGAAAAACCAAATGTCTTTAGGGTTACAATGCTATTGATTGTTAACTTAATTTTGCTCAGTTAGTAATATTCTTAACTGAAATTTATAATTGGCAACTACACCATTTCTGTCAGTCTTTCCATTATATTAGGTATCGAACGCAACGCACAATACCAAAACCATAAAATAATCATTAAAATAAAGAAATTTTCAACTTACCATGCTTTTAAAATCGCACGAAATAAAAGAAAACATTTTATTTTAAAGCCTTGTAAAAATTCAAGGCAATCTAATTTTTAATCCGATAGGGAAGTTTTCGATTTTTCAATTTTATTTTTATATGATAAGTAATATGTATGAACATCATAGGTGAAAAAAAATTTGCGATACGATAAGTAGTTTTTTTTAAATTAATTTTTAAATTTCAAGCGATTGTGACGTCAAATGGCACAGGAAGTGACGTCATGCGCTCTTCCGCCGCGGGAGAAGCCGAAGAACGTGCAGTTGGCTTCGAAGACGAAACGTAAGGCTTACCTCCTTGCATTAAAATTCCTCGCGTTTCTGGAGCATTAAACCTCTCATCCTCTCGGAAATATTCGAATACCATCATTGATGTTACTTGAGGAAGATTATTAGATTGTGCTTTAACGAATCCGGCCCCCATAGTGTGTTCAAAAGGATTATTGAATTTCTAAAAAATAAAAATATCAGCGTGCTCAAAATGTCCGTAGCGAAAACAAGGGATCTTCGGCGGAAAGCTGCCCATTAGTGCCCTGTGACATAAGCTCGTGACGTTTCAAAAAAGCGCACTTTTGCACGTGTATTTTTAAAAATTCATCAAAAATCAATCACGGTGCTTTAAAATTCGGCGATGGTGAATTTTTTAGTTTTGAGGGTCAATTAACAATATCCAATAGTCAAAATATGAACATTTAATAGGTTGCAACTTCCCTATTAAAAGTTTACATCAAAAGTTCAAAAGTCGGATACAGATCCAAAATTTCTTTCATATTGAGTGGAAAATTTGTGGATGTAAACTTTTAATAGTAATGAACAGTGAATAAAAATACTTGTAAGGTTTGAAGGGAAAAACATGGGCGTATATACTACATACAAGGCAGCCGAGAGCCAAGGCGGGCCTCTTGTCGATTTTGACACCGCCACACCCTTTCGCTCCCCCCCCCCCCCCCAAAAAAAAAGAAGAGTAGAAAAAGAAGAAGGAAAGAAAATGAAAACTGCTCGATAGAAAACAATAACCTCTGCTTTAAATGTCGCAACAGTAAATATCATAAAAGTAAATTTTTCTATCAATCATTATTTTATTCATAAATACTATTTGCTAATTAATTTTAACCGAAAAGAAACGACTTATAAAATTCACTTTAGCTTTAAAAAAAAAGGTCTTACTACAATGCCATGTCTAATGTCTAAAGACAATCCTTTGAAGAATCTTCGATCATGCTTTGTTTATTAATGAAAAGTTCATTTTTAAAACTAAATTGGTTATTTTCCTGTGATAGACAGGGGGTGAGCAAAAATACATCGACACGAAGCAGAAAATTGGTTTTCCCCCGTCGGAGCTTAAATCTGCATGGAACGTTTTTGTAACCCTTTCCCTGTTTGGCGAGGATTTCTTGACCGAATGACTTGGACAGAAAAAAAGTTGCCAATATGATTTGAGAATAAGTTCAGCCAAAATACAAGATTTTTAAAACTCGTTTAAATAATTTTGCTACTTTAAAGTATAAAAAAAATGTTTGTTTATGTTTATTTATAAATTACTTATAAATTTAAATACTTTGGCGAGACAGTTTGAAGAAAGAGATATTTTAAAGATAAAATCTCGTAGGAGTGTATTACGTTTCTCTTATTTCTTTTACTTATAAAAGTCATAAATTTAAAATTAAATTGATACCTACAGTTATATTCTTGAATTGCTGAAAAAACGAATGATTCTAATGGTGTTTTTGTTTTGTGGAGAAAGATCAATGAAATTGCAAATTAAGCTAAAAAATAAAGGAAGACAAAACTGATATGACACTACAAGCATACATATAATTTTTGAATAAGAAAATTTAATAAATGTTTGTTTCAACAATTTCATGATATTAGAAGCTAAAAGAATATATGTGTAAGGATTGTTATTAATAACTCTTGCATAAGACATTTTCTAAAACAGAGAAAGTCTTCTATAAACAAACATCGTTAAAGATTAAAGAACAAATATTCAAAATATTATTTATCTGACAATGACTACGATAACTGTGACTCATCATTCTCTCATTCTCTTACAAATTATTGTAAACTAAACTTAAAATACCAATTATGTACTGATAGTAAGCAAAATCTGGTACTAATAATTACAATATACGACAATGCTCCGTAGAAAAATGCACGTATTATATGCAAAATTGAAATTTCCGTGCGCAACGGCAATTAAGTAACACTCTGGTGTACTTGGAAATTTTCCCTACTTGTATGAGTAAATTTTAATTAATCACACATTATTGTTACCTACAGTAAAATATTAGACACATAAACCTACATATGTAATATTCGTGGTTTTTTTTTTTTTTTACTTCGTCATAATTCGAAACTTGAAATACGGATTATACGTTTATGCATATGTGCATATGCTATCGCACATTTTTACTCTTTTTGTCGTTAATACATATAAATGCATAAAAACGGCATCGTTACGGCAACATTAAAATAAATATATTATGGAAACAAAAAAAAAAGAAAAAGAAAGAAAGAAAGAAAAATCGTTTGTTTTTCCCCTGTCGCCAAATTTCTTTTAAAAAACAAATGAGTAAATGTACTTATGAATAAAATCATCTGCGCATATTTTTATGTAGAAACATAAAAAACTCTGAATTTCTCCGCCAAACACTTTTTAACTTTCACGTGAAAATGAAAACAAATCTTATCGACAATAATTTTTTCAAAGTGAAAACCATTGCTTTGTCCAACAGGGAATCCCATTCCTTTGTAAACTCATCATTGTTACTATGGCCTACATCGTTAGTTCCCACCCACAAAGTAACTACATCCTCTTTATTAAATACCCCCTTCTTTTCAGCAACCCTATTTACATCTCTCACCCGAGCCCCTGGCAAACAACATCTAGCCACCTTACGTCTAACTCTGCCTATTGAGTTTCCCACCTCACGCACCATTGAATCTCCCAAAATTATACCCTTTGTTTCCCAGTCAGTCGCCTCAGCAATAACTTTCCCCTTTACCTCTAGAATTTTCCCACTATCTAACACACAGCTAATTCCCACATCCTTTTTACTAACTTCCTCCTTTAATTCTGGAATATTCCCACTATCTAACACACAGCTAATGCCAACCTCCTTTTTGCTAACTTCCCCATTTCCCTCTGGAGTGTTTACCCCATCTACACGCCTACAGCCTAATGCTAACTCACCCTCCAAAGTAAGCATCCTAACTCTGATTGCTGAGAGTTCAACACAATTTGTGCAAATGAAATCCTTCTCAGACTCATCCTTCCCCTTAAACAAGCAGAACATCTGACATAGGTCACAAGTCATAGGTACAATTTGTTAATTGTTAAAGAAAACGCATCAGTGATGTTAGGTGAAAATTGTTATGTTTTATATGTACAGCATACAAATAGCGGTAAAATTATTATTTTACCGCTTTAAATTTTAATTAAAACTAAACTTTTAATTAACGCTTTAACTCACAATACAAAGCTTTATTTCTGTAATGTTTGCAAATTCCAAAATTTTTCAAAAAATGTCAAATTAAATAAACGAAATCAAGAAATACAAATACAAATACAAAAGTGACTACCAGCAACAGGCTCTGGGCCCAGCTAGACTGGTCCTAGTCAATTTACAATCCCCAGTGAAGATCAATGGCCCTCTTAAAACTGTCTACTCCTTTGCTCATTACCACCTCTTCCGGTAAGCTGTTCCAAGGTTCCACTACCCTGCTAAAATAATAATTTTTCCTAATATCCATGTTAGCCTGAGATTTAAATAGCTTAAAACAATGACCCCTTGTCCTGTTTTCAGTGCTAAACTTTAGCCCCGTAACATCTTTCGTTTTAATAAATTTAAACAGCTGAATCATGTCCCCTCGGTCTCTTCTTTGCTCAAGGCTGTACATTTTTAGCCTTCTAAGCCTGGAATCATAATCTAAGTGGGAAAGTCCACTTATTAGCCTTGTAGCTCGCCTTTGAACCCTTTCCAATACATTAATGTCTTTCTTAAGATAAGGAGACCAAAACTGAACAGCATACTCCAAATGGGGTCTTACCAAACTTCTATATAAGGGCAGAAGAACTTCTTTAGATTTATTTGAAATAGATCTATTGATAAACCCAAGGATCTTATTGGCTTTGTTGCTAGCAATGCTGCACTGTTGGCTGAACTTTAAATCCTGACTTATTAGGACCCCCAGATCAGTAACTTTGTCTGCCTGACTAATGACTGAACCTTGCAAATAATAACTTGTACACTTATTTCCATGCCCTAAATGTAGCACTTGACATTTCCCAACATTAAGAGCCATACCCCATTTATCAGCCCACTCCGTAATATGATCCAGATCCTCTTGCAGCTGATTTGCTTGTTCTTCATTTTCTACAGTCCCCATAACTTTGACATCATCAGCAAAACAATTCATGTTCCCAGAAATATTTTTTGTGAATATCGTTCATAAAGACAATGAACAAAACAGGCCCTAACACTGATCCTTGAGGAACCCCGCTTAAAACCTCACTCCAATTAGAATAATTTCCCCTTACAACTACTCTTTGTTTCCTTCCGGTCAGCCAATTTTTTACCCAAATGAAAGTTTTCCCTCCTTTTCCTATATCAGCTAATTTGCTAAGTAGAGCAACATGCGGTACCTTATCGAAAGCTTTTTGAAAATCAATGTAAACAATATGTAAAATGTGGAAAAAGAGCAATAAAAGTCAATTATTTTTTACAGAAGCGATATACATGAATGTTTTTTTTTTTTTTTTTTCAAAATTAAGATGACATCCTATGTGCATGTATTGCAAGATAACGAGCTAAAAATAAAGTCCACTTATGTTTCATTTCTTTTTGCCAACAAAACTTTTACTGATAAAGCGACAGAGATGTCAACTCCGGTGAAATTGAGATCGTTCGACATTCGGCGGAAGGAAAGAGCGCAGTTCATGCTTGGCGATAACTTTTCTCTTTTGCCAACCCTGTTTTAGGGCTGCTCGGTGCGCACTTCGAGTTTGCCCTTTAGGGGGACGTATTTTTAGAAGGGGATTTTTCTCTTTTCAAGGGGGCTCTTGATTTTGGAGGTGTCTTCGCGATATTTAGGGGAGGGGCACCCCTAACAGCACCAATTGTATGACTTGCACCAATTATATGTGGTACGGGCTTCACGTTTTTCTTTTTAAACTTTACAAGTATTTCGATTGGTATTAAAAACTGGTACTCAATTTTTCCTGACAATCTGGAAAACGTTCTGGCTCTAAATAAAGTTTAAATCTACATGAAGCTTATGAAAACTAGTTTCTATTTTTAAGCGCACATAAATGCAATAGTGAAACGTGTGTAAATTTACCATTTGCGGTGCAGTACTTTAGTGAATAACTTATAGTCATAGCGGAAAACCTTTTTATTTTTTTTTATTATCACGATTGCTTCTTGCTTTTATTTGACCGTCCTTGATGTCCGGTTCCTTTTTGGACAAGGGGCCTCTGCAGTACCGCCGTCCACCGGCCCATGCAGGAGCTGCTGCTCTGGTCCTGGGCTTCCACAAGCAGCACTGTCCACCGGAATCCCCTCCTCCAGGGCGATGGCATCCGTGTCCTACATGCACACACACACGTACACACACTCCTCTCTCTCTCATACACACACGTCTACATACATACACGTACATACACACACGTAACCGACCAGGAGGAGGGGCAGGAGCAGTTTCTAGGAAAAATAGCCCCCAATGAATATGTACTGTCGCAATTCCTGATTGCGAAAAACATAATTTGAATTCAAAATGTCAGAATTCAAATTAGATACATACACACACGCGCATACTCTCTCTCTCTCTCTCTCAGAAATTTGGAGGGAACTAAACAAAGGAGAAGTGCTTTTGTTAAAATTTTAAACAAGTATTTTCTCAGAATTTGTGCCTACTTCAATGATACACGGGAAATCAATGTTTTGGAGACTGCAGAAAGGCATATTTTCGCACACTAGCGAAAAATTGAGAATCATTGCAAAAAAGCTCAACGTCTTACAGCGCTCCCTCATTTCGCCCCCCGTCCTCCCGCCCATTTTACTTTATCAATTTTCCCTTCAAGTTTTTTTTTTTTTTTTGTATGTTTTACATTGTACAAGATAAACATACATGCATATTTTTTTTCTTCCATTTTTTTACTACCACAGTGCAATTTTTCTGCTATCATATATTTACACTTAGTCATTTCGGAGGGGCTCCGGACCCCTGGACCCCCCCCCCCGCCCGGCTACGCCACTGCCAGTCCGCCCCTGGGCTCAAAAGCTCTGCTAGGCATTGCACCGGGAATTTTCCGGTGTAATAGTTGGTAGGGATACCAGACTCGTGCGTTGAGAAAATGGACGCCTCAGATCTTTCCCGGCGCAATAGCTCAGGACCTATTACGCCGGGATGCCGGCGCAATAGCCACGGCCTGACTGCCTGATTTCTGATGTCTCGCAACTTCCGCTTTTAATAAAACAATGTTGAATATGCACTGGCAAAGTAATTAAAAGCATTGATTTTATTCCTTTTTTCTAACTTTTTACTAATGAATATTCTTGTTTTTAAAATGCAACTTTTAAGTTGGTTTGTTATTTGTTTTAGAATCTCATATTTTGTATTGATAAATTTTTTCAACTAACTTGCTCGTCTGTAATGTGTATTTCCAAATTTAGGATGAGTAAATAAAAATGATGAACTATTAAACTTATAATTTTTCATGTGTTCTTCAAAAAACCTACTTGTTTCAAGTTCGTATGACATAGTTTTCTCGCAACTTCAAAGAATTGTCTCAATACGAGAGGTGCATTGGTATTTGCTGACGAGAGGACGGTAAAGACTTGTTTTTCCCTAGAAAAAAAAAAGAAACATGGTTCTTTTACATATTTTGTTGTTTGAGCCAACAGTGGGTTTCTTATTTTTCTATTTCCCGCTTTTGAGTTATACATAATTGAACCATAGCATATAATGGCATATTTTAATGGCGTAAGTGTTGGTGTATTGGACCAGATCCGAAAATTTTTCATGCGTCTTTTAAATATGTGAAATAAATTAGGGCTGCTTCATATGTGGGCACGGAATTATTTTTGGAATTGAGAACTAAAACGCCATTTGAGAGAATTACTACCGGAGTCTTCTAAATGTTGCATAACTAATTACCATGACTTACACCCTTGAAATTTATTATGATATGCTCTATTTCGATCGCTTATTTCTTAAAAACGTCAAAGTTAAGAAATATTAGACACCCACTATCGGATTTAGCGGACTTGCTGTGAACCTTGATTCAAATTTTTTCCCTGGAAAACAAGTTCACACTATCCCCTCGTGAGTAGTAGGACCAGTAGTTTTATTGTAATATTCATTAAATGCAGGGGTTCTCAAACGTTTTTGACTCGCGGCACCATTTGAAGACTTAGAATTTTTTCATGGCACCCTAGTCCATCTCTATTATGTAAATAACCAATAAGTCTTTTATTTTCAAGAGGGTTTCCAAAACCTGTGCCTATATGTGCAGCAAATGCATCACATGATTATATCTTTCTCCCAAATGTTCTGTTCTTACTTGATAAGGACACCGGAGTACTAATAAAGCAAACCATGATCCTAATCACACTACTATCTACTTTTCTAAGTTATCAAATCTCGGGGGGAAAAAATGACAGCACACAACAACATTTTTCTTTTTGAATTCGTCGACTATATAATTTAGGTTTAAAGAACAGTATAAAACTTTTTTCATTCTAATTAAATTTTAGGGAACCATGTAGAAGCAAAGTTTACCATATAATAAGATCAGTTGGTTTAGCATCACTCTTTTACAACAACTTTTGCTACACTCTTGCCTTATAGTTGAAAATGGCTTCTTGAAAATGCTTTATCATCAGTTAGGCTTTCTGATGACACTGAAAGAGGATCCAGTGAATTTTCGTTTACTGTATCAAAAAATGGAGGATTTCCTTACTGGTCAACCGGGCATTATTTGACGCACTCATCTTAGTATATATATTGATACCACTGACACTTCACGGCACCTCTAACCTCTACTTACGGCACCCAGCTTGAGAACCCCTGCATTAAATTGTCTAGTTACTGATTCACTCCACTTTGAAGTTGTTCAGTTTGGTCTTTTTAGTTGCATGCTGTAAATCTTTGAAACTCATTAACTCTTAATACAGGACCGTTCCACCATCCCGTGTGGCACAATCTGATATGCGATAATTTCACCCACATTTTGATATAGATCTTAGCAGTGGTTGGAAAAACTACTTTATTTTTGTAGTGAACTACAACTACTTTATTACAAATGTAGTTAACTACAACTATATTTTTCAAAATGTAGCAACTACAAACTACTTTTGAAAAGTAGTCGCTACTTCGCTACTTTTTAAAAAATAAATAAATGAATAGAATACACATACACACCGTTTGAGGATTGAACAAAAAAATTCAAAAAGTGGTTTAGATTAATAAATTGGCTCATTTCAACATGGAATATTACTAAAAATTATTTATTCTTTCATTCCTTTACTGAGCCAATTTGTCACTCCAAACATTTTTTACGAATATTCGCTGCGAGAAAGGATTGAAAAAGTTGAAGGACTTCCACCTTCAAGTTTTTAATCCTTTCCTGACAGTGAATATTTCGTTCAAGAAGTGCAAAGAAAGACGTACATATATGTACATAAAATGGATTTAGATGATGAAAAACATCTTTTAAACTAAGGAGAAAAAATTTAATTTTCATTATAGGAGTTAATTTAATAAGAGCTTATATTTTGTAGGAACTAGTTAATTGATTTTGAATTTCAAGCTAGTGGTCGGGACCTGGACACCATCTCCTTTCTTACGCTACTGATAAAATGAAATAAAAGCATTTTTCAATTTCACTGAAAGAACCTCAAAAAGTTACAATATTTAATAATTGACTTTTAGTTCGTTGATACATTAACACTCAATTAGTAAAAAATAAAGAAATAATGAAAATATCAAAAACAGTGCCAATATTTATAATCAAATATTAATAAATACCCGAAATATGAAGCGAAACTAAGAACGCTTACTTTACTTCAATGTGCAGTTTTGAACTGCAGTAGACTCGCGCTCCGACTTACGCAAAATGGCTAAATAGAGAGCTTTTCTCGAGTAACGAATTTTCGAGTTTACGCGAATTTGCTCATCCCGCAACGCGAAAGTTTTCGGAAGGGAATCGCAAGACTTTGGTATCACCTTTTTTATTGGGTACTAAATATAAGTTTCGTAAATTCCCTTTACCATCACTGAAAGTAAAAGTACCCGGCACTGTACTATTTGAAACATCGCTTTGTTAATTTGCAAATCGCCATTCCACAACTTTTTCATTTTAAATATGAAGTTCATATAAGCGGGCTGTGAATCTAAATTTTTAAAATGGAAGTAAAAATAAAAAGTTTCAGACAGCTAAAGACATTTAAAGATTTTCGATATGCTTGAACAACTAAAAAGTGCGTCGAATATAATAACTGTATCTACTTTACAGTATTATTGTAGTACATTATTTTATTATTGCTGCATAGTATGTCTACTGTCTGTTTAATTTTATGCCATGCTCTCCCATTGATTTTTTTTGCATTCTAACCATATTTTTATTCAATAACAGCTTTTATTTAAATACAGTAAAATTTCAGTTCTCTATGTTTAAATTCGGTAATAGGAAGTTAAGAAATGGGTTAAAACATTTTGAAGGATGTTTTCAAATGTCTAAAATAATTGGTATGTTCAAAAAAATCGTATCGATACCCTTTTCCACAAAGGGAAATTTCAACCTGTGCGAGAAGTTTTGGTACTCATACCTCACGTTAGCTGAGTTTGTAAGCCGGCCAAGGCAGTTCAATATCATCCTCTTACATAACATTTACAGTAGCTTCCATATTAGGAGGATATTGGTACAATAATGTTATTGACGTCTAAAATGTTCATCTACGTTACAATCTCTGCTGACAGAAAACACAAACGTGGTACCACTTAGCAGTTATCGCTTATTCTTTTTTTTCTAAGACATGCTCTTCTCAAGGCAAATATTGGGGAAATATGTACATTTCGATCAGGGTTTAAGCTGGGTTCAAAAATTCTTTAGCATAAAAGCTAAAATTGAGGGGAAAATGTCGGCAAAATGCTAAAATGTTACAAATTCTCATATATTTATATATGCATAAGTGTGTTTCATCTCCAGTTGAAAATAAAATTCATATTTCATCTGTGACATCTTTGAAGAAATAAGTACAACAGCTATTTTTTTAAAACATAAAATAAAGAAAGAAAACACGATTGGTGTTTAGAACGTTGCAGTCTCCTCCTCCTAATAAAGCAGTTATTGGGGGGACATAATGCTAGATAAGACTAATAGTTATTGAACTTAATTATAGTTTAAACATCTTAGCTAAGATTTTAAAAGATTAAGTTGATTATCGCCATACATGCTTCCTCTTTAGGATCATAGATTTCTTCTTTTTTTTTAAAAATTAATTTATTTTTTATCTGAGCAAAAAAGCGAAAATGCATTGCTTTATTTTCGCAATTCAGAAGGTGTTTTCGCATTATGCGAAAAATGCGACCATAGCGGAAACCCTGATTTCGATGCTAAACAAACTAATGGTGTTAAACAGATAGAACGTGTGGCGTCAAAATATGTCTGATGTCAACTCGTATTTTTCAGAGTCTTGTGAGTCTGATTGATGCAAGTTTTACTCGCGTAAGATTTAAACTAGTTAAATTGTTTGAAATTACGTTTTTTTTTTTTTTTTAACTTTATTTAGAAGTAGTTTTCAGAAATCGCTACAAACTACTTTTTTTTGTAGCGAACTACTCGCTACTCTACTTTTTTTAAAAAGTAGTGCGCTACACTACAAATTACAAAAAAATGTAGCAACTACAGTAGCGTGGCTACTTGTAGCGCGTTACTTCCAACCACTGGATCTTAGTATTTTCATCAAACAGGAGTATGCTCATTTTTCGATCTTTGCATTTGATGCAAAAATACTCCTGACGCAGTATTTTTAAAACTCTGTTATTTAAAATTTAATTCATTTGCATGTGTCACTTGTGGGGCATCCAAAGTCAATCTGTTGTTTGTTATATGCATTACTTAATATTTTTGCTTTATTAAAATAGCAATGGTGAAACAAATTGTCGGTTTTGACGGCTTGGGTTTCAACGTAAAGAAGACATGTCTCATTCGTTGAATAATAATAATATAAACTGTTGAAAAATAATTATAGCTATGGCTATTTCACTGAAAACAGTTTTATTTGTCCTGCACATGATGTTCCTATATATTCATTTTTTTAAAAATAATTTCAAAAAGTAATAATGAAACTTTTTGCTCAATAAGTCATAGATATGTTTGTGATTTCTTAAACAAAAAATATTTTGTTCATTGCCCCCTCTTAAATAAATATTTTAAATGAAATATATGAAGCATCACACGTGGGAAAAAATTACCATTTTCTGTGGAATGGACTTAAAATGTTATGGCAGAAAGAAAAGAAATAATTTTTTATATTAAAGCGAATTTTTGGCGTATAAAGAAAAGACTATATTTTGCAAGAAGTTTAATGTAATGTTCTAAATTCAGTTTTTCATTAAATCAGATAATCTTTATCTCTTTGTGTTATTGGGCATGGATAAAATGCAGTTTTATCCATTGGTTGGGGTTTTTGTTGGTCTGAAATTGGTTTTGAACAGAACAAGTGGTTTTAAGAAGGAACTAAAAGATTTTACCAAAACCAAAAGATTAGAAAGTTAGAATATTGGAAATGTTTTGTTTAACAACTATAATATTGGTAATAATCAAATATGATTATTAATCAGTCCTGATTTACAAGTAGTTGAGCATTTCTCTTGTATTTTCAAGATTTTTGCCAACATGGATGTTTTTTAACTCTGGCTTTTCTCGCTTGTTCTAAATATTTTTTTAAGTGAAGTTATATTTTTACGAATTCTTAACAGTTTTTCACATGAAATTACATTCAGTATGATGTTTTTAATAAATAAATTAAAGACTAATTAATAAAATTAAAACCCATAGTTTTGCTTTTGTTCATCATGTATGTGTGTTGAATTTTACTTCATTAATGTTTCATGTTTTAAAATTGCTGTGTTTGAATGTTAAGATGCATTTTTTGTTTAATGTTTCCCCAGGCTTTTTTAGGAGGACATCTGAATTTAAATCTGAATTTTCTGGTTTTAATGGACTAAAAAAAGATGTACTGTTAAAAAGATTCTACTACACTTTCTATAACAAAATTTCTGTTCAAAAATGGCTTCTAAATTGAATTAAAGTGCTCTTTCATCTGGAAGCATCCTGACCCCTTTTTTGTTCTGAGGGAAACAGCATTGTTTTGTCATTTGCTTATCACTTAACCATACCCGGAAATGCATACCCACAGATCCTGCAGCGCAGGGGATTCCACGTCCTTAAATGGCCCAACGCATTGGCATAACTAGGAGGGTTCACTCCGCCAATTGCTGCATATTTAGAGGCGGCGAGTCAGCACCTTTGATGTGTAAAAAAATATATAAATAAGGGAATCATACTTTAAATCTTATACTGGAGGCAAAGAAAAAGAAACCCTTTGAAATGTAAGGTTTTGTTGTAACTACAACTGCACTTCTCAGTGCTCAATGTTGAAATATTTTGTAGTGAGCCCCTGAAATTTCCTCATTCCCTTAACGTCTACTAAGAGACTTAAATTGTATTCTTAAAACGTAAATTTTGGAAAATATTTGAGAAAAGACCCTGACTTTGTAACGTCACCTAAAGCTAAAACTGACTTCAGTTTTGATGAAGATTCAGGAGAGAACTCCATCCCCCTGAACTTAACTGCAATTTTGACGTACATTTAGAACATTTCTCCGAGATAGGTGTCTAGCGTCCCCCACCCCTCTTTTTTTTTTTTGTAGGAAGAATACGGATGAAATTTGTTTCCCTTTTCTTTATTAAATGAAGTTTTCAACTTGTTCAATAATTTTCGATGGTTTAATGTATTAGATGTGTCTTACTGAAAGGGCGGCAAATAGAGGAACCGTCCCAGGCGGCAGAAACTCGCTACGCCATTGGCCCAACGGCCCAAGAAATTGAAAAAAAAAAGCATTAAAACTTGTTAATGTAGTAAATATACACTGCCGGCCTCTGGAGCCAAAACATATTTTGTTGCAGGGGGCCCAAAATTTATAGCTCCGGACCTGCAGTTGACTTTGGAACAGCTGTTGTGTGAAGTAAAATTTCTGTATTGTCAATTGGCATAGATTTTGCTTTTCGATTAAATTATCATCAAGGAATTAAGATGGAAAGATGAAAAACTGTCTCCAAATTTAATTTGCCTAATAATTTTTATGTTTGCAAAGCAAAACAGAGGGATTTCTTAGACTTCAAAACCTATTGTTTACTTCTGAAAAGTAGTGTGGTTTATAGAGAATTGCGTTATATAGGTCGGCGTTATAGTGGTCTTCTACTGTAGCTCCGGACCTGCAGTTGACTTTGGAACAGCTGTTGTGTGAAGTAAAATTTCTGTATTGTCAATTGGCATAGATTTTGCTTTTCGATTAAATTATCATCAAGTCTATATGTTCAGTAATACATACTATAAGTAATTAATTATATTGCAGAAGCCCGTGATACTTTGAGGCAGTGGAGAGATGACAATTTGAGATCTTCTGAAGAAATAGTTGAAATATGGCAAGATGTCTTAGTAAATTATGTACACAAGCTTGGTGATGAAAGTAAGAAACTTTTTTCTTCTGTATATTTATTTATGAACTAGCGGCCCACCCCGACCTTGTTCGGGATCCCAAATAAATATTATCTGATACTGTTTATTTAAAACAAAAACATCATTGTACACAACATAATACTTTAATCCAAAAACTTTAATTTGCTTGAGAAAAATCTCATTTATAATTTATGTGGATAAATTTTGAGGCATAAACATAATGTACCACTGAGTGGTTTTCAATGTCAAAGGCTATTTGGTGCTCTCTCAACCTCAAACACATTCATGTTAAGTCGTATCAGTTCTTACACTGAATTATATATTTTTTTCTTTTTTGCACATGTATCCATTGCAGAGCAATAGTGTGTAGTTTTACATATGTATAAAAAGAACAGTAAAATCATTAAATTGAAGCCAAGAGAAATTTTTAATTTTAAAAATTAGTATAGATACATATATGCAAAAATTATAGCCTATGTTACTCTGCAGGAATGTACTTTTCATATAGCGAAATAGTTTTTCAAATAGGTGCAATAGTTCCGATGATTGCCTGAAACATATAAATATACACAATCCGCTCTTTATAATTTTAGCCTAGATTTTGTAGATATAATTTAGTTTAAAACTTCATGGTACACCACATTCTTTGTTTAGTTTTTATGAGATTTTACAATAAATTGATTCTCTACACTTAGATATCTAGAGAGACCGACATATAATTACCCATGAGTAAAGCAATCATCACATAAATCAATTCCAATATATTTGTACGTTTGACCTTGGGATTTGTTGATGGTGATGGCAAAAGAAATTTTTATTGGAAACTAATCTCTTAAATTGAAACAGATAATCTGTTGGAATCATGGAGATGAAAGGAATATAAACCAACTGACCTGCTACTGGTCCTGTAAGAATGATGGTTTCAATTACATTATTCCGTAGCGATTTGACTTGAAGTCTAGTTCCATTGCACAGATTGGGTAGATTAAGGTTTCGCAATAAAATTATTGGAATGCCGACTTTTATTTTTATAGTTTGAGGAGGGAGTCCTGAAGGATTGAGGGAATGAAGGAAGGAACTGATGTGATATACCCCACCCTTGGCGACTTTTTCCTGTTGGCGCCAAGAAAGCGTCGCCAAGAAAACGATGTATGACGACATATGTCATACATCGTTCTTAGCGATGCTTTTTTAGCGCCAACAGGAAAAAATCAGATAAAAAAACATGATCAAAGCACTTCAGAACACAATGTATATAAAAACAACATAAAAGCACAACAAAAAACATCACGAATATATGCGTCAAAAATGTACAGGGCCGGGGTTTTTTGTAAACATATTAAAATACAATGAAATAAATTATTGTATTAATTACAAGTCGAAATTAATGCATTAATTGTTTTTTCATCATTTCTCCGGGATAGGAGCCCTCGGTCTCATAGTACTTTCGTAATGAGACCTCGGCTCGCCGGCCCTGCCTCGGTCTCATTACGAAAGTACTATGAGACCTCTGGCTCGCCAGGTCGTTATCCCTCCGACTGTTAATATACATTACAGTCGGAGTATGGTCACAATTATGTATATTTATGTATATTATGCATATTCATGTGTATGTACACCCAAGGGTGGCTCCTTCCGTTCAGTGTACAATAATGACACAGTTTTAAGTGTGAAATATGCACCATTATTGTGCAGATTTATTAATAAAATTCAGCATTTTTAAGAGTACAACCGAAAGAACTTTCAATTGTTAACATAAAATTCAGTACCTAAAGGAGGCATGTTAATGTCTAAATAATTCGTGGCATCGATAAGAATTAACTTTTAGAACAAAATAACCGAACTATTTTTGTAAAATTAATTAACATACAGTAAAAATAAAGTTAAAAGCTACAAGAACCCCTCAAGGATTTGTAAAAAACAAAGAATTTCCGAAGTGAGAATTTTTATGTGAATTCTAAAATAAAGAACTTACCTTTTTATGGTATAAATCCTCACACTCAGTCCAAAACAAAACATCATCTGACAATGGCGTGTTACAGATACACACCACGTTGGAGTTAACTTTTAATTAACCTTCAAGTTTGAAGAAACTGGCATTTTCTAATGTTTTTACTTCAAAACACAACTACTGAATCTAAACTAACACAAAATAAGCATTCCTGTAAGGTATATTGCACAAAACAACACGTATCTCTCCTGCGTAAAACCAAGAACCCAAGTAAACAAGTTCGAACAAGTTTGCCTTCGCGTTGCCAACCGCAGGTTAGTTTCACCAGGGATGCCATGCTTAAAAATTTATTGCTCATTAACGAGAAAAATATTTCAATTTTGTGCAAAAAATCGGATGTCGCCAAATGGGGGCGGTATATCACATCTGTACCTGAAGGAATTCGTGTGGATAATGCACAGTGTCTTCTATATCTACAACGGTATCAATGGATTTATATACTTTTTATCCCCTGGTATTCTTTCTAATATTATTTCATTAATTTCATCAACAGAGGAATTTCTTGGTGAAACTATAGCCCTCTCGCATATCCACGTTTAATCTTTAAGATGAAGATGTTCATTTTCAGGGTAAACATTGAGATGATAAAATCATTTAAATTCCAGACGGATTTTCCCAGCTCATCTAGTTTGATGAGACCATCTTGTTCAGGTATTTTCCCTTCACCAACTTGCAATAGAAGGCTCGAGAAGTGCACATCACCACCTTCTAAATGGACTCTCATATTTATTCTTAAGGTGATTGACTGCATGGAACTCGACAAAGAAGAAGACTTTAAGCAGGCTTTAAGTATGTCTGCAAGGGTTCCTCTAGGTACCAGAAGAAGAGTTTGATGAAAGTCACCGGCAAACACGAAGGTGACACCTTCCATAATTTTGTCTGAACTTCTTAGGTCTTTCAGGGTTCTGCCTACGACTTCTATATGTGAGCAGTGGCTCATTGTGCATTCATCCCACATTATGAGACAAACCTCCTGTAGAAGTTTGCCCAATGGTCCATTTTTTCTTATTGAACACAAGCACTCTTTATAGATGGAGACATTCAATGGCAATTTGAATGTGGAATGAGCAGTTTTTCTACCACTAAGTAAAGTTGCGGCAATTCCGGCAATCGCAAGTGCCAGCCTGCCAGAGGAACAAATTTCTGTAGTGTATATGCTTTGGTTGTGGGTTCATGTTAGGGTGCTCAACAAACAATATCATTATGGATACATCACTGTTTATTCTTACTATGTACACTAGGCAACAAACACACATTCTATTTACAAATCCATCCACGCTCTGCCGCACTCCTCTAGTCTCGTTTACCCCGAGTCCCCGTTCTAGTCTCGAACGCAGTTCTATCAGAGATCGGGAAACTCCGATATCCTCAAAAGCAGACACCACATCCCTCCCCACTTATTTAGAGATTTAATCTGTGGGGAGTCTTGCGGATTCGTGTAGATGTCTTCAGTTCAGGTTGGTGTGAGTCCAAGTCCTAATTCACCGGTGGTGTTGGGATTGTGTTTCTGGACACCACCAACGTTCCAGGTCTAGCAGGTGTAGTCGGCGAAACTTCAGTTTCTTTACTAAAGTCATTGACCACAGACCGCGGTTCTGGATTCACATCCTTCGAAGTAGCTGCTACCTACGGTTCATAAATCACTGGAGAAGACTGTACCTCACTCCCTACTGCTCTCATTTGGTCAATATGGCGGCGTATCAATGTTCCTTGCACATCGATAGTGTAATGCAGCACACCGTCCTTGTTTATCACTGTGCCAATTTTCCATCGGCAATTTGCGGATCGGTAATCACGAATAGCGACTCTGTCCCCTATCTCAAAACTTCTGTCCTTGAAATGGTATGAATCCTTTCGGATACGATCTTCAACTCTTTGCTTCAGATTGGGACGAACTAGATCAATCCTAGTTCTAATTTCTCTCTTTAGGAAAAGCATGGCTGGACTTTGCAAGGTTGTCAAATAAGGTGCTTTCCTATAATTCATTAGGAATGTGCTAAGTTTTTGATTAATGTTTCCAGGATGACTCGGCATGGCTCTTAGAGCTTGTTGAACAGTATAAACGTACCGCTCAGCTTGCCCGTTACTTGAAGGCTTAAATGGCGCGCACGTCCTGTGCTTAATTCCATTGTTCCTCGCAAATATTTCAAATTCGCTAGATGTGAATTGAGGACCATTGTCACTCACCATAGCGACAGGCAGGCCGTATCTGGAAAAGCAGTCTCTAAGGCATTCAATTGTTTTGAAAGAGTTTGCTGACTTCAAGGGAAAGACCTCTTTCCTTTTCGAATGTGCGTCTACTATTATAAAGAACATTCGTTCAAAAATAGAGCCAGCAAAATCAACATGAATGCGCTCCCATGGAGCACTCGGATATTCCCAATGATGAACCTTTGCCTTTACTGGGTCTGATTTAAATTTAATACAATCGGGACAGTTTTTTGTGGCGTTTTCAATATTGTCATCTATTCCCTTCCAAAAGACATAGGATCTAGCGATGGCCTTCATTTTAACGATTCCTAAATGGCCTTGATGTAACTCATCGAGAATCTTAGATCTGAACTTCTTTGGAATAACTACCCTCTGTCCATTTAGAATACAGTCATCTTGTAAGGTATATTCGGCTTCCCTACCTTTTAGACTTTCACCCAACTTTAATTTCGAAAGAAGAGTACTTAATTCTTCATCCGCACACGTTTCTTTAGCTATCTCTTTTGTGGTGATTGGTAACATTTCTATTTGAGTGAGTTGGAAGATATCTACATCATCCTTAATTTTCAAATCTTTGGACTTAAGAGGTAGACGCAAAAGACAGTCGGCATTACCGTGTTCTTTAGTGTTTCTATACTTTATATCGAACTGATATGCCTGTAATATCAGCGCATAATGCAACAGTCGAGTAGCTGTGAGGATAGGAAGTCCACTTTTTGAATTGAATATTGCCACCAAGGGCTTATGGTCTGTCACCAAGGTGAACCGTCTTCCTTTTAGATAAAGATAAAACTTTTTACTGCCCAAACTATTGAGAGAGCTTCCTTGTCAATCTGGGCATATTTCTGCTCCGTGGCAGTAAGTGTCCTCGATGCAAATGCTATTGGCCTTTCAGTTCCATCGGACAAAACATGGGAGAGCACCGCTCCAAGACCCTCAGGAGAGGCATCCGTATCCAGAGTTAACGGTAAGGTGGGATCATAATGCATTAATATTCTATTTGAACATATTACCTGTTTAATTTTTTCAAAAGCATTTTGGCAATTTTTCGACCAATTCAATTTGACCTTCTTTTTTGTCAAGTTGTTTAAGGGATAAGCCAATGTTGCCAAATTTGGACAAAATTTACCATAAAAATTAACCAAGCCCAAAAAACTCTTTAACGTCTTGGACGTTTTTTGGAGTTGGGGCGTTCATAATTGCCGAAATGTTTTCATCGGTTTTATGCAGTCCTTGGGCATCAATTTTGTGGCCAAGGAATTTAATTTCATCTTGAAAAAACTTGCTTTTAGCCAAGTTCAATTTTAAACCGTGTTGTTTGCATTTCTTAAAGAATGTTTCCAATGCTTTTAAATGTGACTGGTCATCCGAACCAGTTACTCTAACATCGTCCATGAATATTTTTATCCCCTCAATACCAAGAAATAATCCCTCAACATAACGTTGCCAAATGGCAGGGGCAGAATTTAGCCCATACATCAACCGTTTGCAAACGTATAACCCCTTATGGGTATTTAGGGTTAATAAATGTTGGCTCTCCGAATGCACCCTCATCTGCAAATATGCATGCTAAAATCCAGTTTCGATAAATGTTCACCCCCATTAAGACATGTAAATATTTCTTCCAGTTTTGGCAACGGGTGTTGTGGTACTTCCAAATTAGGGTTAAGTGTTACAGAGTAGTCGGCGCAAAGCCTAATGGAACCATCTGTTTTAACAATGGGCACAACTGGTGTTGCCCATTCTGAAGTATCAACCTTTTCAATGATACCCTCCTTCTCAAGCCGATTGATTTCCGATTCAACTCTATTTTTTAACGCGAAAGGTACGGGTCTTGACCTACAAAATATAGGTTGAGTATTAGGTTTTAAATTCAGCTTTACCTAATGAGATTATTTATTTCACCTAATTTGGCATCAAAAATTTCCTTATACTCTTCCAGCAATTTTTTTAAACTCAATTCGTTAGAAGTTTTTAACGTTTTAATGGCACTCCAATCAAGATTGATTTTATACAGCCATTCCTGGCCGAAAATTGTATCCAAATTTTCCTTCACAATGTATAAATTCAAATCCGATTTTTGGCTTTGGTATTCCACTTTGACTGTGATGTAACCTAAAGGTACTAGTTTATCACCTCTATATGTTTTAAACACTAAATTTGTGGGCTGAATCTCTTTATTTGAAATTTTTCTAAATTCCTTAATGCACATTACAGAAACTGTTCCTCCTGTGTCAAGTTCCATGTTAATAGTTTTGTTCTCAATTTTAACTTGAACCATTATTGGCGGTCTTTTCGGTTCTACCTCACTTAACACATTATTTTTAGAACTAAATCTATAAATAGGAACTACATTTTGTAACTCAGGATCAACGTTTGCATCTACTTTTTTCTGCTGAACCTGCCGATTTTTCTTTGCCGCGAAACACGCCTTTGCAATGTGTCCGATTTTTCTGCAAAAAAGGCATTCACTAGACAAAAATCTACAATTATTTTTATTGTGATCCGTCCCCAGGCAACGGGAGCAAGTTTCATTTTTGTTTTTATTATTTTTAGCTACAAAGTTTTGTTTCTGCGTTTTAAACCCTTTTTTCCTAGTTTTAAGTACTTTCATTTCTGCGGATGTCCCAATAATCTCATTTGCACCCTTAACAGCTTTTTCCATTGACAAGGCTATTTTTAATGTTTTCTCTAAATCTATATCATCTTCCTGAAATAATCAATCTAAGATGTTACGATCTCGTAGACCGCTAACGAAAACATCTCTTAACATCGTGTTTAACATATTTTCCTTATAATCACACGGAATTGCTAACGAGCGTAATTGAGCAATGTAATTACTTATTGATTCCCCCTTCCTGTTGTTTTCTATTAATAAACATATGCCGACTAGGTATTATTAAAGCTTTTGGATTCAAATGATCTTTAAGAACCTGTTTAAGTTCAGCAAAATTTTTATCCGAAGGATTATCCGGAGAGAGCAAATTTTTTAACAAATTATACAATCTCGCATTCAAGGTAGAAATCAGAACTTTCCCACGTTTTGCCTCTGGAACATTTTGATAGTCCAAAAAAGCTTCAAACTGTTCGATGAACGAATCAAAATTTTCAGTGTTTTCATCGAATTTCTCAAATGACACTGATATTCTATCTTGTTAGTGCTCTGATTTCTCTTGCAATGCAGCCATCAAAGCTTCATTTTGCTTGATGAGTTGTTCTACAAGCTTCTCCATCCTTTAAGAATAAAAATTAAATAAGCTTTACCTTGAGTTGACTTCGGGAAATCCCCTAATCCACACTTTCGGTTTTGCTTTACCGTTACACACTTGCACTAAAAGCTGTGAAAAAAGCTGCTTACACATCCTCGTCGCCAGCTGTAGTGTATATGCTTTGGTTGTGGGTTCATGTTAGGGTGCTCAACAAACAATATCATTTTGGATACGTCACTATTTATTCTTACTATGTACACTAGGCAAAAAACACACATTCTATTTACAAATCCATCCACGCTCTGCTGCACTCCTCTAGTCTCGTTTACCCCGAGTCCCCGTTCTAGTCTCGAACGCAGTTCTATCAGAGATCGGGAAACTACGATATCCTCGAAAGCAGACACCACAATTTCGGCCAGTATTAAGTTCATTAGGTAGGTTTTCCCCATTCCACCGGGTGCGTCAATAAAAAATAATTCGCCTTCTTGATTTTCAACGCTGTTCACTATGGTGTCATAAGCAAGTTTCTGCTCAGGTACTAAGTTTGATAAGTGATAAGAAACGTACTCAGTCAGTTGGTTGCAGACATGTACTACCATTGCTGTTCTAGCAGAGACGTTTTCGTTTACTCACTGCGGCAACGGTAGACTGAAGTCTTCTAATGACTTTTTGCTTAATTGATAAATTTTGTCTTCTATTTCAATTAGACCTTCGTTTATGATATCATTTGACAACGGCAGACACTCGTCGTTACTCTGCTGACGCTCTCATAGCAATATGTCTTCACAAAGATTTTCTTTAAATGTTTCCCATAAAGCAACTAGGTCTGAAGGATGACAAAATAACAAAATTGTTAAACAATTCTGTTTAGGAGCAGAATCCAAAAGTACAGCATCAGCTAAGATATGCTTATGCCAGGGTTGCCAACCGCTCCGCATTTGCGGAGTTGCTCCTTATAAAAGGAGAAACTCCGAAGCTCCGCAAAAAAGTTATTTTGCTCCACATTTCCCAACCGAGCATTTTCAAGCATGACAAAGCCAAAGCGTTAAAGCTGTTTTTTTTTTAATTCTATGCTTGTGCTTAAAATGATTATCAAAGCTGAAAAACAATTTTAGATAAGTGGTTTTAGTTTTTTTATTGAATTTCATGCAAAATACCGAGCTGCACCGCAAAATTTCAAAATGCTCCTCAAAATCACCACAGATGCTCCTCAAACTGTTTCCTCAAGGTTGACAACCCTGCTGGATGCCCTTCGACATCTTGTCCTCGTTTTCTTCAGGAGAACTTGTGTTATTGGCCCAAATGTTGTACTGAGGAACTTCGTGGTATAACAAAGTCTTTGAATTCATCTGTGCTACATAAATTAAAGAACTCCGTAAGTGTTGTTGCAGAAGGGTTTTCAGTTCTTTGTTGAATATTATTTTCCATAAAATACACTCTTTGGCCCTTTTCTAGATGAACCGCTAAATGGGTTACCGTTGGATGCCTCTCATGAATGTTAAATTCGAGAATTTTCCAAACAACTTCCGATGTGCTAATGTAACGACCATTTAAATATGTTTCGATCTCGTTTTGTTTGTTTTCAACAGAAATAGTGGCCGGATCAGATCCTTTGTTTGCAGATATATTTAATTGCTTGAACTGATTGACAATATTCAACATTGATGTGTGCTTCTACACAGTACAGGGGAATATAGAACTACCCATTCATTATTAACAGTAACTTTTTATGATTTAATTTTCTTTTTTACAGCATTGCCCCCATCATCAGAACTTCTATGAGGATAAATTGGATAATCGTCTACCAGCTATAAGTTTCCGTGGGCATTTCTTGCAGCTAACTCCATTGATCATGCACGGTGAACTTATGTTATGTTCTCCCACGGGCCATGGATCATGTTTTTAACCACAATATCAAACAATAAGGGATCTAGTTGAAGGTGTGGCAGCTCGGCAGATATTATTCTATCGACTTGGTCAGGTTTGATTTGGGCTTCAAGCCATAATAAAATATGTACATGAGGTAATCCTCTCTTCTGCCATTCAATACTAAATATATGGGCTTTTGTGGTTCCAAAAATGGCATTTTTTACAAAAAGCTTCGTAAGTTTTTTTAATTTCAAATTAAATACACATGCCACAATGTCATGCCTATCGTAGGATCATTGTCCGGGAAATAATTCTCGTTTAATTTCAAACCACTCGGGATTAAACGTAAATGTAATAAACAAATCAGGTCGGCCAAAGTTCCGCACATAAGTCATGGCATCTTGTGTCTTTTCGTGCAAATACCTAGGAGAGCCTGTAAAGATTGAGGGTAGTATTATGTACTGACCAATATTTTGTGCATTCACATTCTGATCCGGTTTTGTTTGATTTCGGCGGATAAAATCAAGTTGTTCAGTAATCATCTTAGACATCACGGCAACAAAATATTAGTTAAAATATATTTCTAAAATGATGTAATGCATTCAAGCTGTTTTACTTAATCATAAGCTTATATGCATAAAACTGCATGCAGGTGACAGTCTTATTTCAAGTAGAATTTTCTTGTGGTATATTCAGACAATAACCATCTTCACCTCTAGGGGAAAGAAGGGGGTATTGCAGAGGACCATAGGATCTATGCAACTCTGAAACTCTGCATAACTGTCCATCCTGACCCTGCAATACAATATTTCTTGGTCCTTTGTCTTCGTTCGCTAAAAGAACAGCAACTTTATCGGTGGTTGGAGCATTATACCTTCCTCTATGTGCATCAACTGGACGACGATCTGCGTGGATTATTAGCTGTAGTTCTTATAAATCTGAATTCTTTTCCCAAGTTGTACTTAATAGATCGGATATAACTATTTTGTTCGTGTGATGTTTGCTGAAGCTATGCTATTAGCTCTACGCTAAGATTAGGGACAATGCGTGATTGTGCATTCAATTGATGTTGTTCATACAGGAAGTAGATTTGTAAGAATTGTGCATTATTTCCTTCTGGTGGAAGTAAACTGCCAATCATGTGATATATTTGTCCATAAACCTTAAAGGTAGGCATAAAATTACCTTCCCTAACTTCATTCGCACCAAAGGAAGTCATTTGAAAAATGATATTGTAGCGTCTTGCATTATTTACGAATTCTGTCAAAAATAGATGATTACCCATTATCAAATCCTTGATTGGTTGTGGCGGCTCAGGAGTATCTGTTATGTACTTTTCCCGCTGAGCATCAAAGTCCTTGAGCTTCGTCTTTCCATTTCTTAGCTTTGCATTTATTACAAATTTTGTCCATACTTCCAATTTGTATATCTTTGTATTCAGCATAGTTATTACCAGAATTATATGTGAAAACAGATCAAACTGTGTATAGAGCCAGAATACTTCGCTGTTGTGTCGTTGATTTTACCTCACCAATAACAGTTCTTCGTCTCATGAGCCTCTCTGATCACCCTGAGGTAGATTCTCGAGCTCTAGATGCTCTCATACGATTATTAATATCTGCAAGTCGCTCTGAACATTGTGAAGTTGATTCTTGAGATATTCGGGAGGAAGAAGCTGTAGACATTTGTGTAATATGTTTCTCTTCTAAGAAAAATGCACACATAGCAAAAGCACCATTTTATTTTAAACTCAAGAATTCTCTTTCTTTTTCCTTTAACAAACCAAAAGCAAGTAAGCATCAGAGCGTTTGACACAAAATAAAGAGAGCTGATATGAAAACATAAAAAGGCTTTGCTTGATCCATTTACTAGTAACTATCCAAAATAATTAACTCTACACCCCTCATATAAGATTGATGTATCAGTTATGAAACTCAATCTAATAACCAGCATGAATTGTACATAAATGTTACCTCACAATATATTTTCAAGAAGTTTAACTTTAAACAGTTTTCAGCTAATAAAATATAGATTTTAGTTTCTTTCTTCTTACTATTCAAATTATTAAATCTGTTTCGTTGATTATTTCTTTAGTTGTAAAACTAGGTGTTAGGTGTATTTCTTCAAATTTGAATTCTTCAAAGCTGATTCCAACTGCAAGAGCACAAGGATTACGTTTCTGTGTTTCATTGACATGAAAGTGGCTCACACTTCCATCCCGTAATTCAACTTTACAAGGATGAGGAGGGTGGTGCTCAACTATTTCCCTTGGTTCGGCCCAACAGGTGTATATCTTATTAATACTGTCAGGTGTAAGCAAAATAACTTTTTCCAGCAACTTGAAATGCCTTACAGATGACTTTTTGCTAAAATAAGCTGCATAGGCTTTATGCTTTTGAGCTACAGTTAATGATGCGCTTTCTGAAGCTTTCTCCATTTTAGTTCTCATTTCTTGGAGATAATCAATAGATGGTTGAGAAATATTTGTTGAAAGATATATTTCACGTGCCCGAGATGATTTGAATATGTATAATGGATCTCGAACTACTAGGTCGTTGAGTAGTGTAAAAGCTGTTACGTCTGTAGTAGTGTTTAGAACTTCATAATAGTCAAATAACAGAAAAGGCTGCTGCTGATCCCAATTTCTACGATCTTCACGGACAATATGAAGAAACTTATCTTTCTGCACTCTATTCCACCATCCAACTGATCTGTTACTGGCTGGATAGCCTGGCTCTGGAAAACTAGGACTCAACCAACTAGACCAAAAATCTTTTATGAATTTTTCAGAAAATGTGGATTTTAAATTTCTGGCTTGATCACTGATGTTTATATTTGGGATTTCAGTCCCTGAGAATATTTGTCGCAATGCGTCACATGCAGATTTGGCTGTAAGGGTCCGGAGCCAAACTACTTCAAGCCACCGAGTATGTTGAGCCATCATACCCAAAATATACTTTCGTCGTCTAATGGAGGGAAATCAATTGTTCCAATGACATCAAAGTTCACTCCTTCAAAAGACAGCTTAGAGCGACTAACTGTTGTTGTCGGAGCTCTTTCTACAATTTCTCCTGTTTTCCGAAGCTGGCACCCATTGCATGCTTGGACAAAATCAGCAATTTCATTAGACATGTTTGTCCAATAGAAACTATATCTTATGCTTTCTTTGGTTTTCTTAACCCCCATATGACTCCCGAAAATTGTCTCATGAGTTAATTTCAAAACCGTGGCTACTCTACATCGCGGTAACACTAATTGCGTATTGTTTCACCAAGAATTATATCTTTATGATAAATTAAGTCATCAATTAATACGAAATTACCTTTATTGAGCTTTAATTCATTGTGAATCCTTATAAGAGAACTTCAATTATTCTGTTCATTCTTCAATTTATTTCTATTTGAGTTTAAGTTAACAGCATCTGAGTCCCTCTTTACACAATATGTATCACTTAATTTCTTCCCCTTCCCTCAGAGCTGCATCCATTTCTTTCTCTGCGGAATGCATTCGTTCTAAGTCCTCTGTTTCCTCAGAAAGTAAGTTTTTCTCATAGGATTCGGATTCTTTACTCATGAAACATAATGTCTCATATAAAGAAGGTGGTATAAGCGCTTGCACATTTAGTTTATCTGTTGTTACAATTATGCATTCCATGGGATGATTCAAAAAAGAATCCTTAGTAAGAATAAGAGCTGATTTTATTAATTTAGCCTCTACTTTTTCTCCGAATGCCAAACTCAAATGAATTGCCCCGAACTCCTTCTTACAAATGTCAGAAAATATGTGATCCAGTCAAGTATACAATTTACTTCTTTCCCGTTAACATAAACTGTGAACTGAATACTTTAAAAGTTGAAGTGCAAAGGCGATTTTAAATGTTCTGAACTTACTTTAGCAACTACCGAATCATCTTTCTCCAATCAAGAATACCACTTTGCACAATCCCGGGCGAAATGATTTTCCCCACAGATATAACATTCTATCTTTCTGGCTTCTTCACGTCTCACTTGTGGTTGGAATGTCTAGGATTATTTTGTTGTTTATTTTGATTAAGACGGTCATTGTAATTTGAATAAACCGCAGAGAACAACCTACCCTTTGCAGCAAAGAACATGTTGCATTCTCTTCCCATTTTAATAGGTTTGAACCAATTTTCTTCCTGCTTTATGTTTAAATGCATGGCGGTTTTCTGATCAAGCATGTGAGATATAATTTGTTACTAACAATTAATTCTTTTAGAAAATCAAAACCATCAACACTTCTTAAATTACAATACTGGTCCAAATTAGTTGCAAGTCGCTTTTCGAATTGAACATGAGTCTCGCCTTGCATTCGCTTTGCTCTTTGAAAATTCTGTAAGCAAATTAAATGAGTTGGTTTGAATTCTCCGAGAACCATATTTTTTAGTTTATTATATAATCATTTATTTCCTCATCTTTTACATAAATTAAAATATTTTCAGCCTTTTTCGTCTAGCAAATTTAAGAGAATTTCCCCTATACATTCATCTGGTACCTGTTTACTTTTGAATGATCCCTCTTATGAGGAGAAAAATAAATTCCAACCTTCTTGTTTTGCCGGAACAGGAATGGTTAATGTTCGAATGCTATGAAGTAAACTTTCCACAGAGACTTGAGTTGAGGTTTCAAAGTTAAACTGACGTAAATCCATATTCCTTGCTTGACTATTTAATTTTGCTTACTCTAAATTTATTTTTTCTCGTTCAAGACTCATCCTTTCTAATTCTTACTTCTCATTTATCTGCATTTTTTTCCCCTTTCTAATTCTAACTTTGTGTTTATTTGTATTTTTTCTAGCTCAAGATTCGCATTAACCTTATCTAATTCAAGTTGCGCATTCGCATTTACTCGCGTTTCCTCTTCTTTCACTTTTCTGTTTGCAACCATGGAATTTAAATACTCTCCAACAAACTCCTTATCATATTTATAGCAATCACTACTTAAAGTTAAATTTTTTAAATCTATCATTTTCATTTCTGCCATAGTAATCTGTCCTATCTCTTCCGCAAGTAACTTTAATTCTTCCTTTCAAACTCCTTGAAATATTGTTAAGCCTGTATATCTATCAAGCAATTAAACCTACAAAGCTTTAAAAATATCACACTGATATTGCCCAAACAGCAAAAAGGGTGCCTACCTCGTAGCTCCTTTTTTTCTCAAAAATGTAGGTCTGATCCTGTCAAGACTGCGCCAGTGTAGTATGTTTATCTCTTCTAAGAAAAATGCACACATAGGAAAAGTGCCATTTTATTTTCAAGTCAAGAATTATCTTTTTTCTTTAACAAACCAAAAACAAGCAAACATCAGAGCGCGATCCGTTTGCTAGTAACTACCGAAAATAAAGAACTCTACAATTTGTACTAAACGACCTTGCTTCTCTTCATGACTTTCGTCAGCCCGTCTTCTTCTAACAGATCTGTTCACCAAAGTATGCCTGCTAAGCTGAGATTTTCTTTTCGGCATAGTTAATTTCAATATAACATGATCTATATTATGAGTTTATGTGTATAAGAATATCACAACACAAAACTTAAACTGATAATAAAAAAAAAACATCTTAAGTAAAATATATATATATATATATATATATATATATATATATATATATATATATATATATATATATAGATAGATAGATAGATAGATAGATAGATAGATAATTGCCTAATTTATAGCCTGTGCCACTTTGCAAGAATGTGCCTTTCATACAATGAATGAATTTTTTGAAAAGGTGCAGTGGTTCTGGCGATTACCTGGAACATTTAAACATACAAAGTAAACCCTCTCTCTGTTTAATATTACCATAGATGAAAAAACCTCAAAGGATAGACCGAAATGCAGGCAAAATTAGAACTTTTAGAAATACAGATTAATAACGGCTATCTGTGCTAATTGAGTTTTAAAGCTAATTTGCTCGAAGCGAATTTCGGTTATCTTTGGTTTAAATAAATTTTGTTGCATAAACACTTTGCAACTCTAAATGGTTTGCAATTTCCACAGCAAATGGAATGCCTATGTCACTCAGTAACAATGCACCTTTCATATGCTGAAAGAATTTTCAAATAGCTGCAATGGTTCCGGAGATTACCTAGAACATTTAAATACTCAAAAATCTGGTCAACTCAAAAGTACTCAAAAATCTCTTTATAATATTAGTATAGATATGCAGTTGGACTTGTGCAATGTGCATGGTTACAGTGACAACTCTTGTTATGTTGAATCCTTCCATTTGCTAAACAGTAATGATGTTTGTCTGATGTTTGCTCGACTGTGGTGTTTTAAATATTCTGGGCCATTGGATGATGTTATAAAGAGTTTTACTGTATATTGAATAATTTGTCTTTGTGTTTTTAATTAAAAAATAATTTTTTTCATTAGTTAAAATACCACTAACACCAAAAACATATTTTTTTTTTTTTGGCCGGCTGATATAGTATTTACGTATGAAAAAAATTCTGTATTGATGAATTCAGTGATATTTTTTTAGTGAGGAATGTTATGACAAAATTGCAAGTGATGTTTTTTAGGCACTGAGCTATAAAAAATAGATTTTAAACACTTAGAAACTTTTGAAACTCATTTTCTTACATCATCATTAGGTTCTGAACTGTGCACAAAATTTTCAGTTTCTAGCTCATCAGGAAGTTAGTTAAAAATCAATCACAAGATTCCACCCAAAGAAACATTAACCAAACCAAGTTAATAAAAACATGGTAAAATAAATGAATGAACTGGAACAAATGCACTTTCTTCCATTGCAGTATTCTCAACTGTTCATGAGGTAACAGTACTATTAGTGCATTAGTACAGTATGAGACCCCATTTTCAGAATCCCGAAATCTGGAACTTTAAAACTACCTCTTAATATTTTCAGTTATGAAAGTTCAAAATTGTTAACGTTCCGCAATTACTTGCTGGAAACACTATTGTCAGTTCAGGTTTTTTTTTTTTTTTTTTTCAATTTTTTTTTATGCCAAGTGTTCTGCGTAAGTAAATGTTTTGCTGCAATTGTGCAGTAATCTTTTAACATCCACTTTTGGTTTACGATATGTTTTTCTTTTTCTCATAAGTAAGCAATACGAAGCCTATTGAACAAAAGTAAGAAATCATTTCCAGTAAAAATATGATTTATTTGTTGTATTCATCGGCACATTGCATAATGATAAAAATCAACTTCTGCAGACCAACGCCGCTGCAAACTATCTCCGACTTTTGTTTTAGCACAAGAAAGTATACTTTCATTCAAATTGTTACAAAATAAAAGAATTTTGCATGCAAATTAGCAAAACCAGGAAATACGTGACAAATACTGCAAAACAAAAGAGTTTTCAATATTTTTTGAGTCGGAATACAAAATCCAGAAGGTCGCGGTCCTGAGCCTTCCAGATTTGGGGTCCCATACTGTACAATGTTCCAAATGCTCAAATGAATGGTGGTTCATTTTTCAGGAGATCGTATACAAGTTTACAACTTATTGATTACTTCTGAAAAGTTGTGCTACTTATTACACAATATTTCAATTAGTGACTAGGATAAATTAAGTAAAGTATTAGTTTTAACTATTTTACTCAGTAATGAACAAACTATAGAGATGTATCTTTTAATTTATCCATAGTACAGGAATTGAAATGTTATTTTTGGTTGCAAGCTTTTATGTACCTTTTATTCATTTTTTCTGTCAGTAACTATTGTAAACAAATCTGCAACTTATTTATCTAGTTTCTGTTGTAAAAAATTTGCTTAAGATACTGACAGCTGTTTTAGAATTACCATTCTGCCGGATAGTGGCTACAGTAAATGTAGAAAGAAAAAATGTCTTGGAAATTAAGAACACTTTTGCTGCTTTCCAGTATATTTAACTTAATCCCCTACAGATTTTTTTTTCAGGAGATCGTATACACCATTCATTTTAAAGAATTTGTCTTTTAGATCTGCTCATTCATTAATGACACATTCCTAATGCTCTGCCAATAAAAAAGAGTTGGTATGATTATTACAGTACCTTAACATAGTTACCTTAACATAGTTGGTATGATTATTACAGTACCTTCATTTAACTGCTACAACAATATTAAGATGTCTGCACATCTTAATATTGTTGTAGCAGTTAAATGAAGCCACCACTGCTGACATATGCTTTTGAAGAGTACGGTAAATGGTGCATTTAAAAGAAAAGTAGTGCATTAAAGAACCAAAAAAAAAAGTCTTTTTAAACTGAAATTTCATGATTATTATTTAATGAAGAATGAAAGTACCTGTGCCCTCTTTGTCATTCCTAGTTTTCTAAAATTATAATTGTTATTCTTAAGGGGTTTTTTTTCTCTTTGTTTTTATTAATCTGAGATGAAAGGTGAATTGCTTATTTGGAAAAGGATACATCTTTTTATTTCTTATTTAAGAAAAAATAACGTCAATGACTTCCTTTAATGTTCCTACGTATATATCAGACAAAAAAGATACATCTTCATGCGGTTAAATTTTTTTAAAATCAAAAACAGTCCTGGGTATTTCAATTTTGAACCCGTAGCTTGAAAACAGGCAAGACAGTGTTTTTTATATATGTCAAAGCCTACAAGGAACTGAATGAATTCTACTTTTCATTAATCCATTCTTTGATAGATAGCAGATTCGTTATATTGAAATTATGGCAAAGACTAAAACAGCATTTTTTTCTAATAGCTATCCATGTCAAAACTAGAAGAATACCATTGTTCAATATTTATGGACACTTGTTACAATTCAATGTTTTAATAAAATTGTATAATATTTTCCCTTGCTAGGGCATGGGATAATTATGGCTCAGAATCATAAGGCTGATCCTGATTTCACCACCGTAAAACTAAAAAAATCAAATGTGAAGAGACTTTGCCCCAAAGAGATCACGGACAATAACAGAATCCTACTTAACTAAAAAGTTTCATATGTGTAATGTTTCAACATCTGAGTTTATTGATTTCAGTAAATGCTGGCTACATTGTTATAAGAGGACTTCTGTCGAAAAAGGGTTGGGGAAAGAGATTCTGAATGATTGAAGAGCATCATTTGTATTCCGTAAATTATAATCAGTTTACAATGCTGCTGCTTCTGCAGTTGTATAAGTCCATCCTTATCGGGGGGGGGGGGGGATTATGGCGCAAGTTGGCGCCATCAAGATGGGGGGGGGGGATTTTTATTTATTTAAATTTATTTATTGATTCATTTTTAATTTAAACTATTCATTTTATTTCATTTTTAACTTTATTTTATTTCTTTATTGTGTGTGTGTGTGTATGTAATTGGTGTAGCGCAGAACTTTTCTAACAAAATATTAATTAAAAATAAGTAAACAAATAAATTATTTTTAAAATATTTTTTGAAAAATTTATAAAATGAAGAGGGCTGAAAATAAAAAAGTACAAAAAGGTTGAAAAATGGGGGCGGGGGGATTTAAACCATTGAACTGGGGGGGGGGGATAGGCACCCCTAATTCTTATACTGATTACGATTTATTAAATTTGTCGTCTGGATTATTAAAAGATTTTTTTGTTCTATTATTAGAATGGCTGGTGTATGAACAAGTATGCTTAGCAGCATTAGATTGTCACAGATTGGACATAGCCCAGGTTTGTGCATAATGTTTTTATTAAACACTTCTTCTTGCTTAGAATCAATAATTTCTTTGCTTACAGTTTTCTTGAGCGATAGTAATTTCAAAAGTCTCCCATGTTTCAAATCATCTGTTTCTAAACATTTTGGGACAAAAATGCAAAAACTAAAGATTTGTTCTGTAGGAGCTTCGTACAAAAATGTAAGAGTGTTACTGAAACATTGACTATATACAATAGAAAACCATTATAAAGTGCACACACCTTGGGACTGAAGATTTTAGGTTATATATATTTTAATGTTTTATTGATTATTTCACAAATTTATAAAATAATATTTAGAATATTTTAGTATATATATTCACATCCAAATAAGTTATAACTAAATTGAGTATTAAAATTCGAATTATATAATTTAGTTCTCATTCATAGATACATAAGCTTAATAATGAAACATTATCCTGTATTTAATGGTTTTCATAGCAACTACATTTCCAGAGCAATCTGGGTTGTTGTTGTTTTTTACTGTGAGTTTATATTTTTCTTATAAAAGATTTGAATTAAAGTGGAAAAATGAGAAACAGTTTCAAATTTTAATTTGCTGTTATGCTAACAATGCAAAAACATTTTTTTTTTTGGCTTCACAACTTATTGATTACTTCTGAAAAGTTGTGCTACTTATTACACAATGTTTCAATTAGTGACTAGGATAAATTAAGTAAAGTATTAGTTTTAACTATTTTACTCAGTAATGAACAAACTATAGAGATTTATCTTTTAATTTATCCATAGTACAAGAATTGAAATGTTATTTTTGGTTGCAAGCTTTTATGTACCTTTCATTAATTTTTTTTGTCAGTAACTATTGTAATCAAATCTACAACTTATTTATCTAGTTTCTGTTGTAAAAAATTTGCTTAAGATACTGACAGCTGTTTTAGAATTACAGTTCTGCCGGATAGTGGCTACAGTAAATATAGAAAGAAAAAATTGGAAATTGAGAAGAAGACTTTTGTTGCTTTCCAGTAAATTTAACTTAATCCCCTACAGGATTTTTTTTTTGGCATGTCTAATTTAACTATGATCCATGTGAAGTTCACAATTTTATTAGAGGAACAATAGGCGAGGAATGGTTTGGACCGGTATCTTCTGGTGAAAAAGAGATAACTGCAAAAGTTGGTTTTTGCCATGGAAATATCGTCAAGGAACGTAACTGGGACAAGTGTTAAGAAAAGTGGAGAATTTTGGAAATTTCTAAATCTCTATTGCCGATTCTCTAGGTTTTAGTGATTGTTACAAAGGTTTGAAAATACTTTAACGATGTTTGGCTTTAGTTGGAACCATTTAAAAGGTTCGCTACAACCGGGAGATAGTTGTATCCCAGTTTTGCTATAGCAGAGTCTGTTTTCTTATTGAATATTTTTCTTTAAAATGTAACCAGATTTAACAAATTTCTAATCTCTTTTTAGGAATGTCTTCAAGCTCTGGATGCGCAGTTTCCTGGAAGCCTACGTGTCAGGAAATTAAGAGCAATGGAATTTGAAGCACTGGACCGGTAAATACTTTTCATAATTCATAGGTTTTACATTTAGTCTATCTCTTTTAGCATACTTAACAATGTCATGTACATATCAAAATTATTTTCTAGCTACGAAGATGCATTGAAGCTATATGAATCTATTCTTCAGCATGATGAATCTAATTCTGTGATTTACAAAAGAAAAGTTGCTGTTCTGAAAGCTCAAAATAAAATTCCTGAAGCAATTAAAGAACTAAGTGATTATTTAAAAAAGTAAGCTTCTGAATCTTTATTATGTATTTTTTAATGTTTCAATGTTTCGAGAAAAAAAAAAAATACACACATACTTGGATAACATTTGAGGCAGTGAGATGCAAGGAAATGTAAGTAGCAAAATTAAAAATTTGGAAATAACCAGTACACATGGTAGGTGAACCTCTCCTCTGTCTTGGGGCAAGAGATGGTCCTAGTAGCCCTGGTAGTTGCTGCTATACAGCATGATTTAGAAAAAAATTTCAATGAAAGCCTACCTAGGAGCTAATCTTTAAACGCGTTTTACTCGAAATGTGAAATTGTCCACTTGCATCCCTTTGCTTCTCATTGCCTCATTTGTAGTCTCAAGAGCTAGATTACTCTTTCATGAAACTATGAGTGTGCTATGCTCAGGGGCAAATATAAAGGGAGGGTCATGGGGATCATGACCCCTCCCCTTATACCATCGACAATAGTATGTGTCCCCATTATGTTCAAACACTTAATGATTAAAATGTAAATGATTTCAGTAGTCTTTCAGTTCATTAACTATTTTTGAAAATAAATAATTGAAATACTTTTTCTTTTCATTGCTTGTGAAATTAATTTGTAACATTATGCCTTATTTCTGGCCAATTTGGTGCTTTTTATTAACACCTGTTTCACAAATTTTCGTGCTCAAAACTGCAAGTTCATTCATGGAAGGGAGGGGGGGGGGGTTCATTCTTCAGTGTAACCCCCCCCCCCCCCCCCCCCCCCGGAATAGCAGTCTGCATCCGCCCCTGGCTATGCTTATTATTGCTATTTGAAAATCAGTTCCATTGTATGTGTTTTAAATGAGGTACAAAACCGTAAGTATTCTTACAAAATTGATGATGCAGGTTTAATGTATGACATGTACAACAATGTCAAATTTGAAACAGTATTTAGATTGTTACTTTACTTTCGGTTCAAGTATCAGTTGTAAATTTATATCACTGAAAATGTTTGTGTAAACACGTATTTATATATTTTATACAAACACAAATACAAATGTGACTACCAACAACAGGCTCTAGGCCCAGCTCTGGGCTAGTCCTTGTCAATTTAATAGTCTCCAATGAAGATCAATGGCCCTCTTAATGCTATCCACCCCATTGCTCATTACCACCTCTTTCGGTAAACTATTCCAAGTGCTGATAACCCTACTAAAGTAGTAGTTTTTCCCAATTTCCAGGTTACCTAAGATTTGAATAGCTTAAAACAATGACCCTTTTGAACTAATGTATTGGATGCTTGTTTAAATTATTAAAGAACTGCATTAAAAATTGTATGCAGCAGAAAAATGGTAACAAAGGATAATCTGTGAAAACTTAACTTTGTTATCCTTTTTTTTTTTGAGTTATATGAAAATTTATGAAGACTAACAATGTTAAGCTCTTAATAAATCTTAACACAGCTGTTACTTAAATTTTTGAACAGAAAAAAATCAAATTGATGTCGGAAAATAAGAACCAGCAAAACTTCCTAAATGTGGCATTCATGTTCGATTAGCCTTAAGAACAACTATATCTTTTCAATGACACCGCAGTGTCACTGCCCCGAAGCCAACGCTAAGGCCAAACTACAATTTTCCAGACAGCCCGGTTATCACATCCTGAGACTGCAGTTTTGTTCTTATTAGAACTCCTCTGTCTAAAATAGTGAATAACTAAGCTGGAAGCAGATGGCATCTCATTGAAGCTGAGAGTGCCAACAAACTGGTAGATAAAGTGAATTTATCCTCACCAGTGAGTGTCCGCAGCTTGGTGCAGTTCAACTCGTGAATTGAAGGCAAAACTTGGGTTTTTAGCAGTAAGTTACTGCTCTTAGATTCAGATATTTGCCACAGTAATCTGGATTTTTGAAGATCTACTCTGGTAAATTTAAGTATCATTGATAAAAAGTTGATTGAATTAACGGCAAAAAATTAGAAGTTTTCCTATTAATATGTTAAATGCCCTGCCAGTTTTACATACTGTTCTGTTAACATTGGTTTTAGTCCAGTCAGTCCTTTTGGGTTGCTTGCTGCTATTACTGACTCGCTTGTGGCAAAAATAAGAACGAAAAGTTTGTCACTGATCCCTAGCATTCAAGATGTTAGGAAATGCATAGTGCAATAGAATGTCGATTATCTGATCTAAATGGTACTGCTACTGCCTCGAATGTCTGAAATCTCGGTTAATAGAAAGTTTGTATAATAACTCTCAGGATCTCAAAAAATACAATAGAATATTTTTTAAATAATGAACATATATAAAAAGTAATGTTTTACGGCTAAAACACTAAAATAGGTAAGTAACTTGAAGCCAGTTTTAAAAAGTTAATTGAATTTTTTTATGATGCCAAATTAAATATTGAAGGATGCATTAAAAAAAAAAGAAGAAGAAAAAACAAATATCCAGAAAATATTTTTATTTCCAAATTGAAAATTCATCATTTTATTAAATTTACATGTTTAAAAAAATGTACGTTACTTTTCTTTGTAAAAGTTCCGAATTTCTGCCAATAGCTGCCCGATCACTCAAAAAAAGACTTCATTATCGGCTCAGTTAACAGAAACCTTTGTTAATCGAGGTTCTACTGTACTTAACTTAGTAAATATTTAATACTTTCTTTGACAGAAACAACTGTATATGGTGATTGAAAATAGTGTTTTTTTTTTTTTTTTTTGATATTATAAATATTTAACTGAATTTTTTCTCTGCCATGTAAAATTTCCTTTTTCTAGGTTTATGAGTGATCATGAAGCATGGATGGAGTTATCAGAATTGTATTTGAAAGAGCAAGATTATAACAAAGCTGCATTCTGTGTAGAAGAACTTATTCTTTATAATCCTCACAATCATTTGTATCATCAAAAATATGCTGAAGTAAGGAAATAGTTTTGTCTTAAAAGCTTCTTGTTAAACTCATAACCTAATGCAAAGACTTTAATGTGATACTAACCTGTTTATGTGTATAAATATCTTGAAATCTTGTGCTTCTTATGTTTTCCTTACATTTCTTTTTTTTTTTTTTTTTTGATATTTTTCTTTCTTTCTAAATGGTATCACACTGTCAATAATTAAAATTGCTGCACGATTTGAATATGCACAGTGTCAGTGTTGCACACTTTTCAATGCAGTTGGCATATTCATATCTGTTTTATATTAAAGAGTTTTTCTTTGAAATATGATGCATGTCCTGAGATAGAGTATGCGTTTGTCAGAGCATGTTCTCTTCTTTTAATTATTACTATTAATTAGTTTTTCTGATATTTTTTTAATCATTCAGAATTTGTTAATAAATTTTGGGATCAGTAGCTCTGCTGTTGTAAAATGAAATCCTATTCGCAGCCTTGCATTTCTGAGCACCCATATTCTAATAGTGTTTATATTGTCTCACGCCTGTTCACATTTTTCCCCTCCCTGTAGGGGCACATATGAACAACTGAAGACATTTTTTAAAAAATCCATAAAGTAAAAAAATATATTTTTAAAAACTCTCAAAAAATTCCATGACACAAAGAAAAGACTATTCAATCTTGGGAGCATTTTTAAACTCACAAATTGATCATGTATTTTGGAAAAATAAAGAAATGAAAAAAAATGTTCACATCTGCCCTCCTTTCCCCTACACACTTTTAAAAACAAAATACATTCACATTGTTCATTTCATTATCAGACTATGATTGTTCTAATTAGTATATCTTGTGCATGTTAAAAATTATTGTGAAAGTGGATGCTATTTTAAGAGTTCTGCTCTATTTTGAGCAACTAGGAATTGACCAAAGTTGATTCTGCTCTGATTTTTCAAATTACCATGACAACAAGAATAAATATAGTTCGTTGTTTTAATATTTATTTAAAGTACACATTTTCGTCGCCATGCTTACAAATAGTTTTGAGTTCATTCTAGGTTTAACATAAGCATAAAACTAAACTCTGAAAACTCCACTGTTTTCCAGCCTTCCTGAGGTTAGAGCGTTTTCCAGCCACTCCTGGGCGTCTATTCCCTATGCACACACATGCCTACACACACACACATGCCTACATACACACACATAGCAAAACAACATAATTTGAAATTTAAGATGTCAAAAATTCAAATTTTCTTTCTTTCTTCTCTCTCTCTCTTTTTTTTTTTTAAATTTAAAATTGTTGGGGAATTGTATTACCTATTTCTTAGTTATTGCTGTTATAAGGTTCAATATTCTTTTGTGTTTTCTAGATCCAGTTTACTATTGGTGGATTTGAAAATATGGAATTAGCAAGAGCTTATTTTGCCCAGTCGATCAAATTGAATCCACGGAACATGAGATCTTTGTATGGCTTCTTTTTGGTACGTAATCAAGTCTTATGTTTTGTTTTTTATTATAACAATGATTTCAGTATGGAGTAAACATAACAAAGAGATTTTTTTTATGAATGAGGATAGTGATAATAATACTCGAATTAATTTGAAAACATGAGTAGTAATTAGTAATATTATCTAGTCAGAATTTTTCCGGCCTGCTTTACACTTACCTTCGTGTCTTCTTCAGTTTCAACAGTTTTACAAAAATTGAAAATAAAATTTAAAAAATACACACTGATGGTTATAAAAGTTAACACCTTGGCAAATATCTTTTAGCAAAGAACAATAAAATTAGAGGTACAATTATGTACTTATGTAGCGCATAAGATCAAAAATTAATAAAATTTTCTCGGAATGTTTGAAATTAGGGATTCTTGCAGAAATTGGTCAATCAAGAAGATTTCTTAATCATCTCACTTTGCATTGTAGCCTGATATCTCTATTTTTATTGTGTTTGATTGGTAGAAACCAGTCATGTGATCCTTTTTAATTCTGTTGAATTACTCCTGCTAAAATAATCATACAAACGTGATTTTTAAGTTACAATTCACCTGAAATTCTCTTTGTAAGCTAAAAATGAGTATTTCAATCTGCAATAACAACAAAAAAATATATGTATTAACTCTGTAACGGGACGTGCGGTCTCACAGACCACTCAAAAATTTATCCCACCACCCCTATTTCATTTTTAGTCCGATTGAATGGTTTTTCCCTATAGCATAGCTGCCAAGTGCTCCGTTTTTTCCCGGAGTTTCTCCGATTTTTATTGCGTACTCCGAAAATCCGATTTATTCCAAAAAACTCCGTTTTTTGACTTTGCTTGTACAATTTTCGATTTCTGAGGAAAAAGAAGAAATTTCCCTATCCTGGAAGGTAGGAATTGTGCACAAACTCAACAAAAGAGGAGGCAATTTTATGCCCTGGAAGCATTAGTGTCAAGATAAACACTGAGTGGGAGCGCTAATCGATCGGAGAACATCGTTTTTTCATTGAGCATTTCAGCTACGTGCAGAACGTGGCCGCCATGTTTGGTCATTCAGAAGATGGAAGTAGACGATGCTTAAGTGCTTTCGTTTTCAAAGACAAAGCAGAATTGGGGGTTTCTTTTAACTGCAAACTAATGAAAATCAGCAAAATGTGCTACAAAATGTTTTTTTTTTTTTTTGGTTATTTTAAATAATTTTATTGAGAAATGAAAACAAGTATACTATTTAAAATTTCATCTTATCCCTATTGCTTTGGACACGAATGTGCTAAAGATTCTCAATTAAATTGTAGTTTCATGGGGATTTTTTATTTTCAAATTATTTTCATGCAACAAATTCAAAATTTTATATCTGAATTTTTGACTTAGTCACCCTATTTGGTCATTTGCGAGATTTAAGTACACAAAACTCTTAAAGTGGCCAAGTTTTCAAAACCGGAATTAGATGTTTATTGCAATGCAAACTATTGAAAATAGTGCAAAATGGGCTTCTTTTTTTTTTTTTTTTTCGGAAAATTCTTGATTTTTTTCTTGAAAAATGAAAAAAAATTTTCTTCAGAATATTATGTTATCCTGATTGGTTTGGATGTTAATGTGCTCAAAACTGTATTTCATCTAAATTTTAGTTTTTTTAAGGTTTATTAATTATTAATAATTACTTTTAATGCAACAAATTCAAAAATCTATCATCTTAAATTTTTTGCATTGTTGCCATGTTTGGTCATTTGCAACATGGAAGTAGACAAGACTATTAATAGCCTAAGTTTCCGAAAACAGAATTGGTTGTTTGTCTCAATGCAAACTATTAAAAATAACGTAAGGCAAAAAGTTATGTTTTTTTTTTAAATTATTTTTTTGAAAGAGAAATTTTATCTGTATTTGATCCTTATTGCCTCGGAGGCTTTGCTATAAGCTGAAACCATTTCATCTAAAATGAAGGTTCCTGCTGACTTCTCATTTATTTATTTATTTTTTTTACTAAATCAGAAATCTATTTTAACTTGAATTTTCCATGTACAAAAAAAGTATTGAATGACTCTATTTTAAAATGTGAAGTCCTATTCATCTATTTTTTTCATGAAAGTTGTAAAAACTGCCCCATCTCCCCTCCAGTTTGTGTTTCAAAACTTGGTGACAGTGGTGGCCACTAAGTTTTTGGAGTCTAGTGGTCACTGGCCACTTAGAAGATTTCCAAGTCTTGACCTTTACTATGAAGTTGCTTTACTTCCAAGTATAAGAAGTAATCGTGTTTTTTTTTTAAATCTTCAATATGTTCTTATGCTATGCATTTTCAATACATGTAGGATATGTATAAAGGAATATTTTTAAAAAAGGTTGCAGTTTTATTAAATCAAACAATAATCATGTTTTTTTTAATTTTCAATATGTACCTACGTAATGATGCTTTTTTAATGTAAAATATTTTTATCTTATACTTGGTTGTAGTTTTGTTGAAAATCTAACATGAAAATTCAGAAACGCATTGTAATGGTGCTTAGAACTAGTAGAAGCTTACGATACAGAAGGAAGGTTTAGCACAGGCCACGATTTGGTGCTCCTATTTTAACCCTCATTGCTCCTATTTTTTCCCTTAAGTGTTCCTATTTTTTTTATCTTGAGGTTGGCAGCTATGCTATAGCTTATTGTTTTGTGACCTTGGAACACCTCCCTTGCTTATCAGTATCTTTTGAGAAGTGCATCTGGTTAAATTTCATTGCATTCTTTAGGAGCAGTCTGTGAGATCTCATCTCCCCTTCAGTGTTACAATTTTTGGCAGTAGTAGACATGGTTCTGAGCGTTAGGACCACGGAGATGCATTTGTTTATCTTATCCGCGTTATGCGGAAGAGATGCAAAGTATTCTAGATGAGTTTGAAAGTCACTTGAAGTATTTGCAAAAGTTACATAATGAATTTTCTAGGGACAATGAGGGCTGAATTATTGCTGGAAATATGGCATTATATACCAATAGTTGAGGTGCGGCCAAAAATTTCCCGTAATGTGATATGACCAATTTTCTGGTATTAAAATGCTTTGTATACATTAAATAACTAAAATAAAATCATTAATAAATAAACGATTTGTTTTTATTACAAGTAGTTAATTATCTACTGTAGCATATACAAGGGTGCACATATAGGGGGGCAAGGGAGGCTCAAGCCCCCCCCCCCTTAGAAATTAAAACATCCTTGCCTTTAGTACTTTTATCAAAAATGTAAAAACATTTCTTCTCCAGTCGTTAATGAATAAGTTATTAAAAATTTCTAATTTTAAGACTAATCTGTCCTGAAATCGATTTCCATTGGGAAAATATCCAGCTAAACCATGGGGAAAGTATCTGAACCCCCCTTCTCCTAACAATTTTGCATTTAGGCACCCTTGAGCATATGATTTTTTTCAAAAAATCTTAGGGGTCTAGTAAACTTTTCTCAGAAAAGGCATATTTCAGTTAAAAATTCAAAAAATTTCTTTCCCCAGCTAATAAAAGTCCCAAGAACATCTACAAAAAATTACAGGAATGTTTCTAAATTTCACGATTTTTAAAAAATTTGAAAATGGAGCAGTTGTGAGACCTTACGTCCCCTGTTGTGTTCTACTTCCTCACCTCCCATGTTACGGGTTAAAATATGCATTTTTTTTTAATAATTAATCTTGCTACTAAATATGACACATTTTTAAAGCCTACATTGATGAATGTTGTTAAAAACTTCATTCAAAGCAAATATTTTGTTTGGTTAAAATCCCTGGTAAATATTTCATGCAATAAATCATTAGAAAAGCAATTCATTTGTTTCCTTGAAACTTATATCAAATTTACTGTGAAATCTATTTTTATTTTGCTATGTATTTCATGTAGTTGGTGTAATAAATTGATTTTTCCCCTTTAACATGTTGTTTATATATTTTCTTTTTAGTCGGCAAGTAATGTGGCAGCATCCCCAAAGTGTTCTGCACTTAAGAAAAAAGAAAACTTGAAATTTGCTGCTTGGGCTGGACTTAAAATTAGCACAAGATACCAGGTATGTCAAAGAAAATTTCATGTAACATATTTAATGTTTAAGCTGTTTTAGCTTGTGTGTGTGTGTGTGTGCAATTGTACTTGATCATCTTGAAATGTAGATTGTCCTCCAGACTGAAGGGCAAAATTAGTGGTCACCACCAACCACAGGGTGACTAAATGAAAGAAATGGCGATTAAAAACAGGTCATTTGGTATCTGATCGCAACCTTAAAAAGTGAATTATTTGACTTGAAGTGTACAAAAGACATTAAAGTATTTGGTTAACTTTTCCCACTAACATCAAGATACTGCCTTAATGAGCTAATTTAATGGAGGAATTTTCAGTTAGAGTTATCCAAAAGAGAGGTAAGGAAAGGAAGAACACACGTCAGTCTACTCTTGCTTATGAAAGTGGGAAGAAATCAGAAAAAGGGGGTAAAATTTGATCTTCTAATAGTTTCAAACCAATTACTCGAGGATCATACCTCATATTTTAAACTGAATCTTATTTTTTAATAATAGGGCTATGTTAGGGGCTCTCTTTTTGCAGATTTATTGCAATCCCCTGATATGGCCTCCAATCTTTCATGTGCCACCATTAAATTGCAGATGCCAGTGGCAGAGAATTTTGATGCCCAGTTTCCCACCAGATGGAGTCTCCTATCAAAATCAAATAAGCGTTGTAATTTTTTTTATTTGCAAAAAGGGGGGGGGGGAGTGATTTTTCTCTAAAGCATTGATACTTCAGTAATTTTCTGTCTCAAAATTTGATGTAAAATTGTTTTTTCATTCAAATCATCAATTGTTGTCATCAATTCTTTTTATTCTCTTTTCTAGGACCAGTTATGTGATGATTCACAAGTGAAATCTGTGCAAGGAATGCTGGGATTATTATCTCTTAATCCTACAACTTAAAGATTTTTATATTTATTATTGAAATTATGTAATATATATTGTTTTTTTTTATTATTATTATTCTATTAAAAATTATATATACATGATTTTAATTTTATTTATTTTTCCAAGATGCTTTTGTATAAACAAGATAGTAGTTATAAAAATTTAACAATATGAAAGATTTTGAAACAATTGAATTTTTTGTGATGTATTACTCAATAGAAGTAAGCATTCAAACGGCACAAGTTCACAATGAATATTTATTTCTAGTAAAAGTATTGAAATTGAAAATTACTAGGTTTCTTAACAGCAGAAGTAAAGTGTAAAGTTTGAGATGAAATTATTTTTATTCATTTAATTTTGATTCATATTTTAAAACAGATCTTCTATGCTGTATATTCACATAAACTAAATATGAGCTCGATTATAAATTTTCTAATTGTGCATTATATTGAATACTTTTTAGGAAAGTAAAAATTGTTGTCCTTATCTACTTTAAAGTGTCTACTTTTCATTCTTTTAACAACCATTACATCACTTTAAACTAATTTTTCAATGAAATGAAATTATAAAATCTGCTAATGCAACAGCTGATGATAATGACACCATTTTAACTATTTTATATTAGTTTAAGTTTTTCAGTATTTTAATGTCTCACAAAGACTTGTTTTACACGTATCTAAAACAACACGATAAAAGATAAGTACTTGCATAAAAAGGAAAATATAATCCCTTGTGTAAATTCTCATAGAAGCAAAAGCTCTTTCAACATTTTCCTAGTCTGGCAAAATCATGATTTGCTTGCATTATTACAGTTAAAAATCTTGAAACTCTTGACAGTAGGTTTGGGAGTCATTACCGCCCCCCTCAGCAAAAGGGGGTAGGTTGATTTTTTTCTCTAAAGATTTCTTTTCCTTCTAAAGCTTAAGTATTAGATTTACAATACCATTTCAAACATCGTAAATAACACAAGTAATGAATATATTGAGACAAAGTATAGAGGAAAACTTACAAGCAGTTTTATTTCTTCTTAGTTCAAGGGCGGATCCAGAAATTGTTCAAGGAGGGGGCGGTTTATTTTTCAACCTATCTTTTATTACGTATCTGATTTACACATGCTTGAGGGTGGCGGGTGCCACGTCATTCTTATTTAATACAACTAAAATGTAGATTTATCCTAGGAGGTTTAAGAACCTTTTGATTTCTTTAACCATTGAAAAGGATGTTCTAAAATTACGTTTTAGAGCTTCAATTTCTATGTTATTCTGGGGAATGTTTCGACCCCCTAACATGATGAAAGGTCATCTAAAATTGGGCTTATTTGAAACTTTAGTTTTGAAAAATTACCAGAGGAAATTCACTAAACCCATTCCTTCCCCTAATAACACTACCTGAGATGTATACAATTGGACTTTAAGAATTAAATTTCAAAAATACTCTGAGGAAGGCTTCCAAACTCCTCCTTTTCCTAACATCACCAAAGATCGTCTAAAATTGAATTTTTGAAACTTCAATTTCAAAAAGCATCCAGTAGGGAGATTCAAACCCCATTTCTTTCCTTAATGTCTTCAAAGAGGGCCTACATTTACGTTATAGAACTTCAATTTGGCCCCTTTAAGAGAGAGGGGGTCGCCCCTATCGCCCCTCCTTTGTAATCCTCTGTCTTAGTTGTAAGGAAATGTTTTGGGATGAAAACGTTTTCAAATTTTTTAACAGTTTCTAAAATAATATGTAAAAAGTTGCTTTTTTTGCTTTCAATTTTCTATGCTCATAAGTATAAGATAGCAAAGTTGAAATTTGTGCTTCTGAGAGAGATGGTAAAATAAAAATAAATAATTAAAGGGAGAAAGAAGGGAATGAAAAACAGTTGTTCCAACTTTCTTTTGCTACCTTTTGACTTTGTACTCTTAATTTTTGTAAAGAAATAAAATTGATACTTTCTCCAAAATTACTCAGTAGTACTTCCTTTAAGGCACATTTTCTCTTGTCCCAGTCCCTTTGAATAGGGTTCTCAGTGTATTTGCCTCTATTGAAGGGATACTAACTTAATTTACTTATTTCATTTTTCTGTGTAAACGATATATGAGGAGTTTATTATAAAATTTGATGGAGCCTGAATTGTCTTTAATGCTCCAATAAAATTCAAGACATTTCTTAAAAAACAAACATAATTTCTGACAAATTAAGTTTTTTGCAATAAAGAATTGCAACTAGGTTATTATTGTTTTGAAGAGTTGTAATTCTGCATAATTTTCAGTTTACCTTTGGAGGTCTTTCATTCATTCAAAAAATTATTCATCATAAAAAAAAACTAATGATTAAATATCTAGTGTTGTGTGGTTTACTAACTGCGAGTAAGTGAATTTTAAGTTAATCCTTTAATTATTTATACAATTCACATCGACAAATAAACCGCAGCCGCTGTATTAGGCATTATAAAAACAAAAATAGCGACACCTAATCATTTGGCTTAGCAAAAATGATATGATTCAAACAATAGAAGTGAAACAACATTCTGGTTTTTTTATTCAAAACCTTAAATATTCTGTTTATTTGATCCAGAACTCTTTTAGCTTACAGTAGATATGAAATCATTTTTACTTTGTTTATTTATTTATTTATTGTTAGTTTTTTTTTCCTTCCTTTAATTTATGGGTTTTTTTTTTTTTTTTTTTTGAGCAATCACGATTGCTTATTGCTTTCATTTGACCGTCCTTGGCTTCTGGTTCCTTTTTCAGCTTGGACCAGGGACACCAGCCTCTGCAGGCGGCTCGGCGCGGCTGCTCCGGTCCTGAGCTATACGCTTCTCCTGGTCGGAGGCGTCCATGTCCTACACACATGCGCGCTCATACACACACACACACGCTCATACACACAAGCCTTTACACACATACACACACGTCTACGTGCATACACACAGGTCTACGCACACACACAAGCCTACACATGCACGCACGCGTGCCTACATATACACACACGCCTGCAAGCACACACAACTATACACACGTAACCGCCTAGGAGGAGGAGTAGGCTTGGGGGGGGGGACAGGGGCTGTTTCTAGAAACAATAGCCCCCAATGAGTAGGGCGCTGTCGCAACTCGTGATTGCAAAAAACATAATTTGAATTAAAAATTTCAGAATTCAAATTAATTTTAAAAATTTAAAAAGTTTTTTTTTTTTTGCACATTTAAAAAAAAATTGTTTTACAAATATTGTCTTTTGTAATGTAACAAGCATTTTAAACTCGGGGGGTTTTACTGTGCTTCATAGCGCAGGGGGTTTCCAAACTGGGTGGTGCCGTGGGAAGAGGGGAGGGAGGTGCCGCAAAGTGTCATCCATGGTATCATTATACATCCCCCCCCCACCCCGTTCCTACACTTCAGTGACAAACCAGATGGGGTTCCCCCAGGAAAAGTATATACAGTGGCTCCCAAAAGTGTTCGTACACTTTGAAATTTTTTAGTAAAACCAAAATAACTCGAAACTGAATTCGAATATGAAGTCCAATATTTTTTCACATCATTCCTATATCATTCTAAATACAACCCATTGGTTTTTTCAAAATATTGACGGATCTTTTTTCCGAAATGGGTCAGAAAACGAAGAGACAGAGAAATAACACGCCACAAAAGTCATCGTACACTCAAATATTTTCGAATAAATTCATGATTAAAATTATCATATGTCGTTTTATTAATATTTTTGCATTGTGTTGACCCTTATAAGTCATTTGGCTTTCATTTTTTGTTTATTTATTCCTTAATATTGTGCTTTTTACTGTAAAAAGGCTGGTATTCGTAAAAAACAGCTAACACCATTCAAAATTTGAATTTTTTCCCCACAGTAGTGGTAAATTGGTTTGAAATGTCTCTAAATTAGTTAATTTATTTGTTTGTATAGTAAAGTGCTCGATAAAATGCTTTAAAGAAAGGAATCGGACCGAAAACAAGGTAAGAAAAGGTCAACCGGCAAAGTTGACAAAACGTGATCGGAGATTTAAAGTTAAAAAAATTATGAAAAATACACCTTTGAGTGTTGTAAAAGTTTCTGCAGAGTTAAATGAAACATTTTACATTTAATTTTCACCTAAAATTGTTCGCCAAGTTCTCTGATTAGCTGGAATAAATGGGACCTCTTCCCGCAGAAATTTTCTTGGTCGTGCGTAAAACAGAAAGCTTACGCTTTTCGTCGCAAAATCAATGATAAATAAGCTAAATTCGTTTTAGAATCATGTCTTATTTACAGATAAACATTAATTTAACATTTTTGGTTAAATTGTTGTATAACTGTAAGTAGAAGAAAAAATTAGGAACTTAATCTTAAGAGCTTATTTGGATCAGTTTATCAAGACGGTGGAGATGTTCTAGTGTGAGGGTGCATATCAGCATCAGGACTTGGTAGTTTGTAATTTTTTGATGAAATAATGAATCATGCTGTTCCTTTAAATATTTTAAAAACCAATTTTGAACTCTTAGCCAAAAATTTGGTTATTGGAAACAACTTTGTTTTTTATCAAGATAACGATAAGAAGCACACGGTTTTCAACGTTTGCGTCTCGTGCCTCGAAAATTGTCCTTAAGTTTAGAAAATACTCCCTCAATCTCCAGATTTTAACTTAATGTAACGTATTTAGAGATATCTGGAGGCTAGATTACGAAAATAGGGCTTTAAGACGAAAATAGAGCTAGAAACAGTGAGACTCGAAGTGTGGTTGAACACTTACTCAGAAATTACGCAAAAAAAAAGAAAGAAAAAGAATGAAATCTATTCCCAGACGTTTAAAAGGTGTTATGAATACTGTATGATATTCTACTAATTAATAACTTAATCAAAAGTTAGATTATTCAATAATATATAGACATTTTATAAAGTGTACGAAGACTTTTGTGAGATAAAATTTCCGGCACTTTTTGGTTTTTGATTTTTAAAAAATTAAGTTTTAATATTTTTTAAAAACTTTTCATGTAGTTTTGTTAAAAATTCATCATAGATTTCATAATTAAATACCTATTCCGAAATATTAATTCTAACCAATGGATTGGGGACTATTTCGTTGAAAGTCGTAGGTGTACGAAGACTTTTGGGAGCCACTGTACGTGTAAGGTGGGTGCGTCAAATAAGGCCATCTTCCCCACTTTTAGTGTAGCATTACAAAAATTTTCAAGAACGTGTCTTCATCCTCAAAACCTACCTGATGATAAAGCATTAAAAACAAGTTTTATTTAATTACCAGGCAACAGTAATTATAGAAGACTAATGTCAAAGATACCTGAAACCTGATTTTTTACTATAAGTTTTATTGGTTCACTGTAGTTTACTAGTATAAAAAAAGTTGTTTGTTGTTCTTGGAAGCCCAATTTTTGCAGCTGATGAATTAAAAAAGAAAAATATTGGTGTTTATCCACACTTTTTCCCATAGTTTGATAACCTCGAAAAGATTGTCGCCTAATAAGGCCGTGGTTCACCTTGTTAACATTTCTGTGTCCTTGTAATATGACACCAGAGTACATGATCCTGTTCTGCGTACCCTGCACAAATGTGCACAAAGAGTGAGTAGGAGTGAAAAAAAACCCATAAAATAACGAGTTATATGCTGTCCCAAATGTGACGATTGATCTTGCTCTTTTCCATGGAAGCACATATCGAGTTTTTGGTTTTGTTTTTGTTATTATTAAGGTTGGTTTATTATGTTTCTAATTTATATTGATAAAAAGTTTTCTCTCTTACTCTCTTTTTTTTTTCCTTTTTTTATAGTACTTTTTGGCGTTTTTCTGTCTTGAACTCTGCACTTTTCTATCTTGAACTCTGTGTGAAGTAATCCTTGAGCATAGTTACCCCTTGACCTTATTAGAGACCCATGTTCCTAACAAAGCCAAATCTCCTTTCTTTGTTTAAATTGCTAAAAACATTATTAAAACTTAAATATTCACTTTTTTTTTCTAAATTTTTGTGGATCTTCTAATGAATTTGCAAAAGCTAGAGCCACATCAATCATAAGTCAGCTTGATATTCCCTTATGAACCTTAGGTTGATCTTATTTGGCAGATTAATCTAAAATAATAGAGATGGATTATAATTAGAGTTTCCATTCCCTTGCTAATCTCAATCCCCCGGGATTTTGGGATTGTAAGGTGCCGATCCCAGGATCTCGCGGGAATGATTTTATTTTTTTAAAAGCTAAATTTTTATGTCATGTAAAAAAGTTGTACTTTTAGGATGGACTGCTTTTGTTACATGAATTAGTCTTTATCTCTAATTTCGTGCACCAATTGTGGAGTATTGCAAAGTCACATCTCAATTAGTGACTATCTTTTGGTACGCAAAAGTGTATTTAGAGAAAGTCCAATGTGTCTTAACAAAGCAACACTCGTATTGGATGGGGGAAAATTTTTGCGCAAAACATATTGGGCTTGATGAAAACGCGTGATATAGCTCCACTGCAATTGGTTTTAGTGAGATTAAATAATTGTGGACATTTAGCAAAAGATCTCTATAAGCTTCGCCACCTTCTAATATAGATTTTTCTTTTCTGGATCATGTTAGAGGTTTTTGCGCATGAACTTCAAATTTTGAACAAAAACTATGTGTGTTTGATTTGTGTATTACTCTATACAATTTAACTTGCCTTGTTGCTTCATGAACGTTGGTTATTGCATCAGTGCATTTGATTTGTTACAGCCAGGAGGGTAAGTGCTGATTTGGTTACAGTCTCAGGAAAAGTTTTTGAATAATTTCACTAATTTTACCTCTCACTTTAAAGGGACATTGAGCAGCTTAACGTACTGCGCTGTCATGCGAGTCATCTAGTGTTTCATCCAAGTTTCTGTCACCTCTTTTAGAATTGGGCCAAATATTGCAGATTTCTCAGCTAATTCATCCAACATAACTTTTACAAGGTTCTACCCACATTTATATTATTAGCTTTATGGTGACAAAGGCATTGACAGGCACTTTTTACTGGTTAAAGAGCATAAATAAAAAAATGTAAGGTTTTTCATTGCTTTCTTCTGCGGAAAAAAATATTGTGCACTTTTAGTAGGTTAAAAGTTTTAAGCGCATTCCTTAAGTTTACAGAAATATTCCAACATTGCATTCAGGCTACTCCAGCAGATTTTGCCCTTTATAATACACTTTCTCAATTTCTTCTAAAGCCCACTTTTCTTAGTTTCAATACTTAGTGATGGTTTTTGAAAAGGCTTTTAATTTTTACGCATTTTCGCAATTGCTGAACATTTGAACACTGAAACCTCGAATGAAAATGCCAATTCATTCTCAGAAAAATACTCTATTTTTATTGTTTTCTTAAATGGTAAATCTTCTGTTCATCATACGAGATACAAAGTTGTTCTTGCTTTTCTTGCAGAAATACAAGGAAGGTGATTAAAACTTCAGATGATACTTTAAAGAATATGTTTTATTAAAGGAAAAAAAAAATTTGGGAAACGTTTGCATGGAACCTCTTTTCAGGATTGGAAATCCCGCTAAATATCATGCGGAATTGAAAACCCTAACCAGGATGCCCTCAGGAAATGCTAATTCTTCAAAGTTGCCATGAGACAAAAAAGCTCGGGAACCAGTGAATAGATTTAAAAGGTTGGATTAAAAGAAGATGTAGAAAAAGAAAACACTGTGACCATCGAACAGAAATGAATTATTTGACATTTCTTGACGATGTAGACAATGGTGAAGAAAACCTGAAAAGCATTATGAAATCCCACCTGAACACCTGCCTGGTAACCCTGCATCATTCATAATTGACATATCGAAGCGTTCAAAATGGTGCGCTTTTGAAGAATCCAAATTCTTTAAATTTCTGCAGAACAAAATGAGATATTTTCTTGCAACTTGGAGTTGTTGATTGATAAAAATTTTGAATTATCAGATTCTTGGGTGGTTTTTATGGTGAAAAAATTTTATAGTTCAAAGCCTACGTTTTGAAATGGCGTTGTCTATATGGCAAATATTCTTGTGTCAAAGTTTTGAGGATGGTTAGTTTTTCAAAATCATTGATATTCTTGGCATAATTTTTTAAAAAACATTGTCAAAAACAGAACTCAATTTCAGATGAATTTCAGCATTTAAGCAAGGTTTTTTATAATTACACTACATGGCAAAAAAAAAAAAAAAAATCTTACAAATGCTTCTGACATAATTCTTGCTAATTTGTAGGTAAAATGACCCTAAAAATCCAAATATGAACACTTTTCAGCCTACTCGTGCCACTTTTTGGAGAGGGTGCCAACCCATTTTTTTTTCATACCGCCAGTTTCATAGTAATTATTTTGGAGGAAGAGGGTGTTATTTTTGCCATTAATGCTCTTATGAGGGTCTAGAGAGGTGCAAAGTTCAAAAGCATGAACATTTGGAGCAAGTTGGAAAACTCATGGAAGTCCCCCCTCCCCCCTGAAATATTTTTTTAAGCATCCAAACTGATTTTTTTTCCTAGGAAATTGTTTCACAATTTTTTCTCTTTTTTTTTTTTTAACATAATGGGCCATTCATTAATTGCGTAAGGTTTTTGTAATTTTTGACCTCCCTCCCCCCCCCCCTTGTAAGGGTAGGTAAGATTTTTCAACCCCCCCCCCCCTCCGTATTCTTACGTCAGATTCAATTTCGTTTTTCAAAATAATAAAATAACAAATCTACATCACAGAAGTCGTTATTAAATTTACTACTATTAAATTAAACCTCTTTTTTGTGTCAATAAATATTTACTAAAAAGTTTGAATCTAGATTGAATGTTTTTTAGACATTTTTTATTTTTGCATATGATGCGTTAAAAATAAAACATGCCATACATAGTGCGATTTTTTTATTATATTTTACACTATTCATTCTTTGTTAAACAAATAAAAAACAGCTTATCCTAATACGTTTCTTCTTTTCTTTACGCAAATGAAATATGATCACTTGATCGCACGATTTCCAATATAAAATATCGACTTTAAAAAATACTACGTACGAATGGGTTTGAACCCCCCCCCCCCCTTAGTTAGGGTATGCAGAGATTTTTCCACCCCTCCCCCTGTAGACCGTTACATAACTAATGAATGGCCCCTACGCCCCAAAAGATCTTCCCCATCGAAAAAGCCAGGATAAAAATTTCCTAGAACCTGCTTCAAATTCCATGACATGAAAACTTATAAAAGTAATTGGAAAAAAAGGGGGGGGGGATATTATTTTTCAGGGCAAAACGCTCGTTGTCCTTATAATTTTGTCCAGTTTTAACTGATATTTTCTTTTATCAATCATGGCAAAACATTTATGTTTTGTATTTTCAAATGATCTTCATTCCACAATAATTTCGAACACAAAAAGGCATTTTGTGTAAGTTTCATGAATTCTTTCAGATTTTTTTTTCTCTGTGCTGTTTTCTGCTGTTCTTATAATTCTGCCCACAACTGCAATTATGGACCTAAACCAGGGGTAATAATAAATGACACATGCGATCAGTTAAACTTATTTTTTTTTACATGTTAATATTTATAAGTTACTTAAGGAAGAAGAAACATGTTCAGTGAGAAATAGAAATAATAGGACAACATTAAAAAGAAAAATATTATAATAGTATATTCTTTGACAAAAGAAATTCAATGACGTTCAAACTTTAAAATAATGATAAATTTCTATTGATTTTCGACCGCTGAGCAATCATCACTATAGTTGGGGCAAACCTAACCTGAAAGCGTTACGTTAATAGTCTCAGTAATGCCACGGAAATATCAGTTCGTTGCTTGAGTAACCTGGGGCACTGCCCCTTATCCTCTGGTGTGCTATGTTGATATTTCCCCGGTTGGGGACATACGACTTTATTTTGACGCAGAAGATGGTTACGTGGATGTACGAGGGATGTGGTTTCCTCTAACGTAATACTGTGATTGGGAAGTACCTTGCCTTCACAATGAAGCCAAATGAAACCATATTCAGTGGGGCCATGATGAATTACAGGTATTTTATTTGTTCACAAATAGAAACTGGCAACAGATAAAATTTTTAAATGATTGCTTTTAATTTCCCTCTCGGTCAACAATGAGCTCGGTTACTAATCTCTGAAAAAAAGGCTTAGCCGGGTTTAAAATCTGCTGTAAAAGCGTTATAATTCGAATTCTATATAACATGGAAGTTCCTAACATATTCTATCAGACGCAGAAAAAAAATACTCTTCATTTTGGTACTAAATTTAAAAATTTTAAAACATATTTTCACTGCGAAATTCGCGAAAAACCATTTAGAGGTTTTTTATTAATGTCTTCGTTAATTAATGCCATCCGAAGACGCAACATAGCTAACAACACTCTCGATCAACTCTCTTTTCTGAACTTTTTTTTTTTTTTTTTTTTTTTCAAAATCCATCCGTTTAGGTGCTGGAAGAGCTACAAACAGATACACGAACAAGTCAAACTTATAACTCCCTTCCTTAGTGTTAAAAAATCAGTCAAGCGACAAAATTGCTAATTTTAGGAATTAAATTATTCAATGATGAGAGATGAGAGATTACAACGTTGTTTATTGAAAGAAATATACCTAAATATATATCCCTTTTAGTTTAAAACATTGTGTAACTCTTATAGAAAAATTTTAATACCAAGGTAATGCTTTTTCGAAATTTTAGAGTTTGTCACTTGAGTGGTTTTTGAAATAAACGGTTCAATTAATTAATACAGGATGTAAATTCACTTTCCCCATAAAAATATCTGTTGGCTTTCAATGTGCTTGAATATAATATTTTAAAATTCTATGCTTTCAGAACTGCGATGTTTCAAAACGATAGTTATTTTGGGTCGATATATCAATACTATCGATGTTTTCACTTTGAACATCGATGTTTATTGTCATCTATGTGGCAACTCTCTACCTAGAATATTCAAAAGAATACTGCATGTCTCGGGATTAGAATCTTCCAGAACCGAGAATCTCATATTTTTGTTTTTGTTTCTTCCCCAGCATTTTAGCGACCCATGCGCTGCTTTCAAAATTTCCCTTTTTTAGTAAATTTTTAACTTAAAACCGAAATCTCTGTAAATTGTGTTTCCCTCCCAGCACAGTGTCAATGCAGGAAAGAAAACAATCTGCCCTTGTTTCTGTACTTAATCATTTTCAACACCGACCCGAAATGGGGGTGGGGGATGTGGGTCACAAGTTTGCCGTGTCTGTGTATATGTGTGTTTGTCTGTAGCATCTTAGTCCTTAAACGGTTGAACCAATTTCTGATAGTTATTTTTTGTTCGAAAGACGATTTGATTGAGTGTTCTTCGCTAGGTCTAAGTTAGATTTTAATTACTGGAGCTATTAGTTCAAAATCGAATGTTCTTCTTTCGCAATTTAGTTGGAAAACTTACTCGCACTCTTAAAATATTAGTGCTAACAGAAAGAACGAATTTTGCTGCTTATGATGCGATTTGTTTGAAACTTCCAAGTTATATATGACTACAATATATACTTTTTTTTAGCAAATTTTAATTATAATTCCCAGCTTTTATCCATGCGATTGGTAACGAATTCATTGTTGGCTGACATGGAGAAAAAGTAAAATGACACAACGTGAATAAAGTACAAATTAAAGCATTTAAAAGCGAGTCAAAAACTCAGCTAACAGCTGTTGCAATTTACAATGGGGTTTTTTTTTTTTTCAGTCAAAAGTACTACTTTTAGTCACTCAAATTGATAGAATAAGCAAAGAGAAAAAAAAATAATATGGATCCAGAAAAAACTTTTACTTCCCCAGCAGTTATTTTTTATTTAATTTTTTTAAATGTCCGAATTTGGAAATAAGGCGTGGTCTTTATGACGTCACAAGTTTTGTCCTTTGGCGCGCTACTCCACTACCGCGCTAAATGTTTACGCTTTGCTGTCAACCGCGTTTCCAGGTTACGATAATTTGCATTGTACGCTAATGGTATCAGTGAATGGCATTTCATCATTTGTGATGTCATGTGCAGAAGCGTAAAAAATGAATTTCAATCTGCGCACCAATTAAAATAATTGTTAAAAAACATTACACTTTGTCAAATTATTTTAAAAAATGGTTAAATCTTAAGTTTTTAAGCATACTCTTTCAGATTTTTTTTTTTTTTTTTGAAGTAGTACTTTCATTATAATATCTCATTGTAATAAGTTTATGAAATTCTAGCTTAAAAAGGAACAGCACCCAGCCATTTAGAATTTAAAACGCTTTAGCGTATGACCTTTAAAATATTAGATAATGTTCACTAGTCCTCACCAGAAAAAAGAAAGATTTGACAATGCAATTGACGTTGCCCCACCTACGCTAAAAGTTAATAAAATAAAAATTTAAACTTAACCAGTCTTGAGAATCTTTCAAACGCAGAACAATAGAGAGCTCAAGCTGTATTTCAAAAAATTTCTTAAACCTTGCAAATAGAATTTTCCTATTATCTGCCTTACAAATATCAATTCTAAAGAAATAATATGGAGTCATAAAAATACCAATTTTTATTCGATTTCGTCATTGTACAGTAGAGGGCGTTTGTGATCGTAAAAGTATCGGCTGGTGACAAAGATTTTCAATCAAATACCCCCTATGATGCTATTCTTTAATCTCCCGTGGTTTTCATGGGTCTATAAAAGCGATAGGATTTTTGTTAGACGTTCAATAATCTTTTAAAAAACCGTGTCTACAGATTTGGTGCCGCTTGATTTTCATGAAGGTAAGATTATTTACCAGCATTTTAGTTTCTTTGGAATTCCTTCCAAAATGTAAAGGATATTTTTTTTATCCTTATTGCGTTCTGCAGATTTAGCTAGGTTTTTTCTTACAAATGAATTCATTTTACAGTTTTAAGAGACTGGAGAATTGTTTACTTTTCAATGCGGAATATAGAAATTATTAATGCGCGACTTTAAAAAAGCACCTTTCCTTCCAAGAAGCATGGCGCAGACCCCATCCCCATCAAATGCCCTCCAAGAACGATACAACTACACAAAAAGAAAAAAGTCACCTAAACATTTTAATAGCTTAGTCTGCGCCATGTCCCTACTCTACGTAGTCATATAACGTACTAATAGCAATAAATGGTTCAATAAATAGGGATTAATTTTCACTAATAATAAAGCTGAAAGTCTCTCTGTCTAGATATCGGGGATCTCTGTCTGGATCTCTGTGACGCGCATAGCGCCTAGGCCGTTCGGCCGATTTTCATGAAACTTGGCACAGTTTATAGCATAGGGGTGTGCACCTCGAAGCGATTTTACGAAAATTCGATTTTGTTCTTTTTCTATTCCAATTTTAAGAAAATTTTACCGAGCAAATTATCACAATGTGGACGAATAAATTATCAAATTATCATAACGTATGACCGTAACATGGGCGAGCCATTTAACATAGCAAATTGGCGAGAAATTCATCATCTATTATTTGTAAATATAAAGGCGAACCAAATGACCATTTAATTTTCTATTAAAGGCAAAGCCGTGCGGGTACCACAAGTATTTCATAATCAAGAAGACAAATTGTCTAGCTCTAACCAGTGGCAGATTTAATATGTTGCAATTGAAACGTCCCCCCCCCCTCCCCTTACAACATAAAACATCCAAAAGGCAAACTACACAAGATAAAATGCTTACTTTACAAAAATGCCCGAAAAATGCATTACGATTGGCCCCCAAATGTATGAATCTCCCGCTGACTTTAACTCACCAATACCATCTTATTTAGCTTAAGAACCCAGGGTGAGACAGTGGCAGGCCCGCCATTTTGAGGGATCAATTTTTCCCCGACTTTGAAAAATATTTTTTTAAATTATTATTTTTGATGATATATATGAACCGTCACGTGCGGGACAAATTGTTGACTTTTTCATGGAATGGCCCAAAACCAAAAGAATCAGAGGTAGGGTAAATCCGGGAGAGATGGATCAGTCAAAAATTTTGTTATTGCGCGTCTCAACACATGAAAACCACTATTTCATTCAGGTACGGAAAGACATTTTGTATGAAATGCAACTGTTTGCTTCTCAAAAAGCAAAATATTTTTTAGCTAAAAATCATTGTTTCTTTCTGTAAGTCGAATAATATTTTTAAAATAATTTTAACTATACAATCTAAGCTATTGTATTAAATGTAATCTAACTGCTTTCGATGCTGTAATGCCTGGTTACATGTCGACTTTCTAATAATCTAAAATGGCAACGTGAAATCCACAGTGAAAGGTTAGGAGGGATTGTACTTCTCACCCAGACAGATGGAGGACCACGTCTATACAAGAGAGACCTTGAATACAACCTTGAATTGTTTTTCAAGTATCGATTTTCAAAGAACTGAATTAATAATACTCAAGGATGGTATTTTTCTGTTTTAAGAATGTGTTGTTGTTGTCGTCGTATGCCAGCTAGGCTGGCAATTTGGGGGTGCACTGGTTCACTTTTCCAACTTCACCGTAATTTGGTGTGAAGTTCGACTTCTACAGTATACACATGTCATAATGACCCGTTTTATAGGGTAGGCAACCATTCACAGCACAACAACACATTCACAAAGAAAGGACAATGGCAGAGGGAAACTTCCATGCCCGAGCCGGGATTTGAACCCGGAACTTCCTGTCACAATCAGACTTCTCTGATCACCAAACAAGGCTGGCGGCTTTAGAATATGTCAACCACCAATGTAAGAAAACGTTCGTAAACACGCGGAGAATAGACTATAGCTAATTTGAAAAATGCTGTTCAAGTCGTTGAAGAAAAGAATATGGGCATACTTAAAAATGTTATCTTTTTAAAAAGCTCCTTTGTGTCTTTAATTTAGATAAAACTGTTTTACAGTTGAATAATAAGCCCGGAGAAGTAGTGGTCATTAAAGAATCTAAAAATGTGGTATTAATTATATTTGGAGTAAAAGGAGAAACTATTTCACTTTTTAGCATGTCGTAAGGGCGAGGGAACATTTTTTCCTTCTCATTGTAGCTTGAAAGAAATACAACATGAAAGATGATTGCTAGATGGAATGCCTCCTGCAGCAATAATTAAAATGTCGCCACAGTCTGTTTACGTAAATTCTGATACATTTTTAGATTCATTAAAAATGTAATGAAAATAAACACTGATAGATATAATACGTCTACAATATTTCCTAATTTTATTGTAGTTCGTCTCTTCTATTTGAAAGGTCCATCTGAGCCGGACTACTTAGAATGAGTTGTACCGTATAGCAAAAAGTTCAAAAAAAAAAATCATAACAGGGGATCCTTTAAAGATATGACTTTCTACATCAAGATTTTGGTGAGAAATATCGTACATTATAATATGTATATACAATGAAAAGTAAAATAAAATGTAAATGTACAGCTTTTAGAGGACGAAGAAAAAACGTGGTCCATTTCTTTCTCTCCCAGCATTACCCTAATGCTGCATGAAGCATTACTTCTGATTCTTTTACTTGACAATCATGACACTCTTCTGTTAATATCGAAAGGCTCAATTACTGTACGGCTCAAAGATTTCTTTGATTCATGTCGTCATAGGTTTAGAAAAGTAAACCACATTGCTTAAGTTCAGTTTTGAAATTAGTTCTTTGACTTTTACTAACAAAATTAACTCGCTAATTACTAATTTTTTTTTCATTGTCTATGGTAACAATTAAAAAGTGGGTTTCGAATATTGTTTAGTTTTATTGTTGTTTATAATCTATTTTCTTCATTAAAATATACAATTTTGTCGTGAATATGCTTAGTCAGGCTCCGAAAGAAAAAGAGTGTGACGTGAGAGAAAACGTGCGGCTGAAGTGACAGTTCAGAATGTAAAAAAAAAAAAAAGAAAACGGTTTTACTTCTATCGTGTGTTTTTACGACGCACAATTTTTTAGTGTATTTGACATCAGAAGAAACTATTGAATGCCTGGTGCTGCACTCTGCTGGCAAGGTTATAATATCAGTTTTTTACTTTTTGTTTTTTCAAAATAAGTTGGCAACATTGTACACAATTAGTCAAACATTCCAGTAATTCTGAAATTACTCTTTGGAAGTATTCTGAAGTTACTCTTTGGAAGTAACTCTTGAATTCCGCTTTGAATTTGTTGAACTTTTCATACATCGCAGTATTTTATGCACTGTAACAAAATTAAGAAATCTTGTAATACTGTAAAATAACAATTAGGACTTAATGAGCACACAGTATTTTTTTTTTTTTTTCTTTTTCCAAATTTCACAACTTTTATTAAAATTTTCTCTTTTACGTCACATTTCTCGCGTGCTTTAAAATTACCCTAAGTGGGAGAAAATCCTTAAAATTGGTTACTAACTCATTTTAAATATCTTTTGGTCCATTAATTCATCTGAAAATATTGGTTATTATTCTTTAATTTTATAGAACTAAACATGCTGGAAGTTTTATACAATTGAAAACGAATAGATTCAACAACACTATAAAAGCATGAGTGGAGCAGTTAAAAATTGAAACTTTTAGACATGATGAATAGTTATTTTTCTAGTATACATGTATGTAAAATGCTCATATGAAATGGGAGGGAAGGAAAGCCATACATTAATTTTTCTGATTTCGGCAATTATTAAAATGTTTGTCATACTCACCTACTGAGCAAGTATAATCTTTACTAATAATAAAGCTGAAAGTCTCTCTGTCTGGACGTATGGATATCCGGATCTCTGTGGCGCGCATGGCGCCTAGACCGTTCGGCCGATTTTCATGAAACTTGGCACAAAATTAGTTTGTAGTAGGGGGTGTGCACCTCGAAGCGATTTTTCGAAAATTCGATTTTGTTCTTTTTCTATTCCAATTTTGAGAACATTTTCTCGAGAAAAATTATCATAAGATGGACGAGTAACTTACCAAGTTATCATGACGTGGAACCGTATAATGGGCAAGCCAATTGGCGAGAAATTTATCATACATTATTTGTAAATATACAGGCGAACTAAAAGACCTTTTAATTTTCTACTACAGGCAAGACTGTGTGGGTACCACTAGTAAATAACAATTAAAAAACAATCGAAGAATAAATTCACAAAAGCGTCTTTCACATTAGTTGATTTTGTTATAAGATAGGAAAAACAAAAAGGACTTCAATGTTCAGAGTCAAAGTTGGTCATGTGCCCTCTGGCGTACGCAACAAGTCTGAATGATCAGTTTTAAAATGATAATTTAAGAAGTCCTTGAAAGCAACGGGATGTAAGTGCCACAGTTGAAACTTTGGAGACATCTTACACAAATGGTTTTGAGAAATTTTCATTTGTTTTGGGTCGAGATTTGGTAACAATAAATTTAGATTAAAAAAAAAAAACTTTTCAATGAAAACCTATTTACAGTTCAAACTTAGCACACCGTTCAGTTTACTCTAATCTTTTAAAAATCCTCTCAGGGATGTGAACCGTGGGGGGGGGGGGATTTGTTTGCCCTGGCCTGAGTCTTAAGGGACCCGAGATTTTTGACCTGGAGGTGAAATACATGTAGGGACGCAGGGGTTAACAATATGGAGGGGACCCGTAAAAGTCATTTGCGACGGGTCCAAAAAATTCTAGAATTTTTGGGCACGCCCCTAAGTCCTCCTTCATTCCCTTTGTTTCTTATTGCCCTAATTAATTACTCAATGTTCTACTTAATTCACGCAAATGTATTATTCTTAAATTTAACTCTTTACCGTCCAGTTATTGTAATTTATTTTTGTCTTTCATTCATATAAATATGGCACAGTCACGTACGTCATTTTTACACTTACGTAAAGTCAATTAATTATAATTTAGATGAAAGTTTCACTGAGACAATGATTCGAAAAAGAAAGTTCTTCGCTCTTTGAGTGTGAAGATGAGGCCCCATTCTCATGCGTCGCTGATTTAACTTCACTTTCGTTTTCAACCCGATCACTTGCCGAATCCGAATTTGATGGAATTTCATTCACGTGACTGGTCGAAAACGAAAAGTAAGAAGTTCGACCTGTATAAACATCGCCCTGATTCTGCTCGATTTGTTTATACTCCTCGGAATTACTTCGCGACTATCTTTTGACGTGACTCGATCACGCGATAAGTTTCATATCAGATCAACGAATCGAATGGAATTTCGTTAAAATGGGGCAAAAATGACGTCGAAAGAAGTGGACTAGTGCGAGAATCGCCTTGATTGACACCAAAATAACGCAATTTTCGAAGCCAGTTCTTATATGCCCGATCCAAAGTGCAAGTATTTATTTTTTAAAAGATATTAATGTAAACATTATTTTCACTTCATGTTTTTCATTTTAGGATGACATCCAGCTCCATGATTACCCTGCTTTATACAATGTTGTTGATGGCACTGCTTTTCCATCCTTGTTCATCAGTTCGCAATCCTACTTGGCTGTGCATCAACAACTGCGCACAATGCAAGAGAACATTCGGAGCTTTCTTCGAAGGTCAGCGCTGCGCTGAATCTTGCATCAAATTTCGAGGACTCCTGATGCCCGACTGCAATGACTTCAGTACAATTTCATCTTTTTTGAACAAACTGGAATAAATTTCGTGACGCTCTATTTCCGTCGACAATGTGAAAATATTGGATAGAGTGTGGAATAGGGGTACTTATGCGATATGAAGGATTTATTACAATTGAAAATAAGCGGATTCTTAGTTTGGAGACATTCTTTAGTTGTATGGCTACCTGAGAACTTGCCGCGATGTTTGATGAAAAATACATAGAAACTACTTTTTCGGCAACAGTCTTCATCATTTTGTCTTTTTAAAGAATTTAGTGTCTCAAAATACGCTAATTAAATACAACGAGCCATTCAACACGATTAAAAATTCCATTAAACTGCGAAATAGTCTGCCAAATAAACTAAGCCGTTGCAAACAGTTACAAGTTCCATTAAAAAGAAAAACAATACTCCAAAGTCTTTTTTTTTTAAAAAAGGCCATTAACTTGCATTTATGGTCCCATTAAAACGTAAAGCAATCCACCAAATAAATGTAATCAAGCAATTAAATTTTTATAAAGACTAGTGTGTTATTAAGTTAACGCATGATACTCAAATATGGAGGTGACGTAAGCTGCATTTTTCTCTTTTCACCGCGGTAGAAAGTTAATAAGTTGCCAAAAGCACACTTCTATTGTACACTCTTTCCAAAATACTTAATCTAGATGAGATGTTGGCAGGATTTTTTTTCTTCTGAAGGATTGAGCAGTTGCCTCGCTTCTGACAGCCATGAAACTAAACTAGTTCCACTCATTTTTCTTCTTTCTTTACTTAATAAATTCTGTATCGAACATTACGTCATGATTTCGTCGCAGCAGTGACTGCAATATCATTGGACATCTTTTGAAGAAACGAGAGTAACTCCTAAAACTATTTCTATCTAGACTTTTGCTCTATAAATGTTTTTAGTTATGTCAAATTATTTGTTTTACATCCGTCATCATTTGTTGTATTTTAACAAATTCATTTGTCTATGTTAAAGATATTTTTCTCCACTTTAGAACGAAATTATTCAACTACAATGACATAATCTAACCTTCTGAATAAAGTATCGTCATGTTTTAGACTCCAATGTGGAAATATCTTTGCCTAGCAGAACAATATCAATTAAATAAATCAGTAGTTGTTCAATCTTCGAGTTGAACCGAACCATTGCTTCGGTCACTCGTCTGGTCTGCTAATTCTATATGCTACCAGTTTGTTTCGCACTCTTGGCTTCCTTAAGAGGTTTTCCATCTCCGGTTCAGTCACTTTCCTATGCCGGGCTGATGAGTGCTAATAAGCACGAAACTGGAAATGACTGAGCTGGCGGTGTATTTCAGTAGAAGACTGGTTTAATGAAATTTCTTCGCCAATGAACCACGAAGAGGCTAAAAGGTTAAATGCTAAAAACAAAAAGTTTAGAAATAACTAATACGAATGGTAGGAGAAACCCTCATTTTTTTAGTGGCAAGAGATGGCAATAATATCCCTGGCAGGTTATACAGCATCGTACAGAAAAACTTATCAATGAAAATCTATATAGGCCAAACCAATGGTTCTCAACCTTTTTTTTACCTGAAGGTTGAGTGTCCAACTAAAAAGATTCTCAAGGACCAGAATACATATCAATTTTGAAAATATTTACAAATTTTCTAAATAATGTGGGAAAACATTTAAAATGAAAGATAATTGCAGACCACGAAGAGTTGTTATTATTGCTTGATGCCTATTTTGTTGATCAGAAGTTTTTCGGAAACTAATTTCTGAATGTTTGAATCCACGGGCTGTAAGGTGGACACCACTGAACTGGTGTCATTTTACGGATTTGACTACTGGGTAGTTATAGCGCCTAAATTTGTACACTCTTCTTTTTTCCATACTCTTATTTGCATCATAAGTGCCCCCTACCGGTTGAGTGCACAATAGCAAAGGATGTGATTAAATACAGCGTTTACTAAAGTGTTTTTTGTTTTTCTTGTGCCACTACATCACCCAACGGCAGGGCATAATTTCTAACAAAAGAAGATTTGGAGCTTTGTAATCCCCATAGCTTATTTTTACACGTAAATAGCTTGAACTTCACCTTAAATGTTAAAATTCGCATGAAATTGAAGAGAAGTGCAGGAATTCAGCTCTCGTGAACTCTTATGCAAATTAAGATCTGCCTCACAGAAAAAATTACAACTATTCCTTTTTTATTGCGACTGCTTTTTTCCCTATAGTTCAAATTATTCATATATCAAATTGTAATGACATATGTCCATTAGAGAGAGAGAGAGAGAAAACAAGCGCTACGCGGGTCTGAGAGAGGTAACTAATTCTGACCACTCTGTATTTATGCCCTTATATATCGTTCGAACTAGTCATGCCCAAATGGATATTGCCTGCAGGGATTTAAAAAAAAAACTTTTTTGGTTTATTACACTAGTCTGCGATGAAGTTGTTGCCAAAGAATTGTTGCCTATTTTTAGCATGCTGAAATAAAATTCGAAGCCGGAAGGTTCCAATAACGTACCATTTATTTTTTAACGGTGGAGTGAGGTTAACTCAATGCAAAAAAAAAGCATTTTTTTTCGACATTTTTTTTCTTTTTGAAAGTTAATATATATTAATTTTTATAATTACTACATAATAAAGTTGCATTTGAATTTTTCATTACTTTATATGAAGAAATAGGCTTCTGCGGACATCTCAAAGTTAAAAAAAAAGTTTCATTGCGATGCCCCTCATCACAGAACCATCTGAAATTTAAAAAAGGAAAAAAATATTGTTTTTTTTTCTAATTTACTTCAGGTAATTACTTCGAGTTTGTTTTCCTTAATTGAATTTTTAATTTTTTCACACCACTTAGAAGTCAAAATACCGGATTGTCATCAAATAATTGAAAAATTCGCTTTTTCAAAATGCGTTAAAATTTTTAAAAAATAATAAGCGAAGTTGTTACTTGAAGAAACTAATTAAATAAAGAAATCATTTTGGTTTTTCGATTTCAAATTCTCGAATGATTAATTTTGAGGGGCACCACAATGAAACTTTTTTGTGTCTTAAGACGTTCGTGAAAAGTCGCTGTCAATGGCTCATTTCTTTATAATGCTATTTTGAATATCTTATAATGCTATTTTATAATGCTATTTTGCTTCATAAAAAGTAATGAACATTTCACAGATTATTCTTCAACTTTTACTTTATTAGGAAATAACTATAGAAATAACTATTTATTTACTGTTTTGTCAAAACAAAATATCAAAAATATGTTTTTTCCTTTGTATCGAATTAACTTTATTCCCCCTTAAATTTATTTTATTTTCAACACATTAATTTATGTATGTCCAAAGCGTGATTACCTAATTAAATTCAGCAAGTTATGTTAATTAAATATTGCTTTTCCTTCGAAAAAAAAGCTTTATGAGTACGTTCTTAATGAAATTCTTGCACTTGTACATTGTACCTACAATACATAGAAAATCATTTTGATAGAAAACCTGACGTGATAGTAGTAAACGAATTAAAAATTCGGATTCAGCACATCGACAATGTATCAAAAATTTTCAATACTTTAAACAATAAGAAAGTTTAAGGTTTAAATTTGCAGGCTATATAGTGTCATTCCTTTTTAGAACAAAAGCATTCAAACGAATTCAAAATATCGTTTGTTCTTTCAGCTGAATCGAAAATATTCACTCAAATGAAACTTCATAGTGTGAAGTTTTTGTATTTCAAATTCAAATGTTAGTAATTCATTTCCGATTTTTAAAATTTTCAACAGGAATCAGCTAAAGTCCCACACACTATTGCATTCTTATTACACTAAAATGTCAAAGATATTTTCATTTATTTTACTTTCAACTCATGTGTTTCATTTTGTTCTCAATAAATTTGAATGAGTTTCTATGATCCTAAGTTAGTTAAGCTTTATTACAAAGAAAATTTTCAAATTAATTTTTCTTATTTCTGACATTTTTACTAATATAAATTAATCAAAAATCGACTAACCAAATAAGAAAAGCGGATCCATAGAATGGCTGGTATTTTCTTTTCCCTTTCTCATCTCAGTGGATGACATTCATGTTGCCAAATTAATGAAAATAAACTCTCAGAAATTACTACACGTTTCACAAAACAAACACTTACCTCTAAAATATTATTTTCCCTCTCGTCATTTTTGCTTATTGATTACATAAAGTATAGTACAGTTTCAAAACATTAATGGCTATAATTTGATTCTTCGAATGACAACATCGGTTGATATTAACTGCAGATAATTATTCTTCAATTGTGCCACTTTGTCAATTGGCCTTTACTGTAACGAGCTTTGGAGGATATCAGCTTTCTTGGCTAGTAATTTTGTGAAATTATAAGAATTGCTCGCAATCGCTAACAATCGAATTCGCATTCTGTTGATGCCGAATTAAATTTTGCTACTGGTTTTAATTTTTAAGAAGAATGCTCAAAGCATTTATTAATTTTGAATGGGGAATAATTAAACAATTTTCAAGCTGAGATATTATTCAGAAGATTTTAAACTTAATAGTTTTGTTAACGACGTTTAGTTTAACTCACTTTGATTATTTAATTTATTTTTAAGAATAGTTTCAAGGGATTTTAATCCTCATATAAATAATAGCCGATGATCGAGTAACCTGCGTGTTTCAACAATGAAACTCGTGAAACGGCATGATAATTTGATAATTCGCAATTCCAATACACTATAGGGGGCGCTGCAGCCACTGTCTAATGGCGGATGAAGAAGGTAAAACAAACAAATGCCGTAACTTATAACATGCTTTGACGCTTAGTGAATGACAGTAATTTTTCATCGTGTTTGTTGGAAGCTTTCTTTTCTATTCTTTTGAAATTACATTACACCGTAAATTGTCTGAAGCCTGTAATTTACCCCAAAGAAAACACGTGGAATGGAATGTTTTACCTTTTTCTTTGGTATTGTTAATTCCCGCAAGGTGGCATATTCGAGCTCTGGAGTTGCGAATATGTTTCGGTAATATTTAACGTGCAGGGAAAGGCTTTATTGTGACAAGGCTGAACTGAATCAAGTAACTTAACTGGTTTACTCTTAAGACTGTCATTTCAGGAGAATGAAGAAACGAAAAAAAATGATTGGCAATGAACGCTATCTACTGCAGCATGGCCCCACTTAATTCTTATAGGCCGTGGAAATCGCTGAAACCCATGGAAACAAAGAGGGCGCTATAGGGCACCCCTGTTTCCATTTCTTTGCCATTGATTGGTGGATGCAGGAGTTCTCAGTGGCGCCTCCTGCGGTCAAAATGGGCAACGTCCAATCAAAAATTTAAAAAAACTGCGAAGCATTGATTATGATTGGTGGATTCATGAACTGCATCGGTTTAACACGGAAAAATCAAAAATTATCAAGACCCTTAAGCGTATTTAGTGGGGCCATGACTGGAGTTTAGGGTAAATCCACTGAAAATAGGGTTACAATTTCAACTATCAAAATATCACCAAACATGCAATGACTTCGTTCAAATGTAGAAGCAGTTTTCTGCCGTCATATCTTGACAGGCGACTTTCCACTCTTATGAGAGTTGAAAAGATCGTAAGTTAAACCAAAAACCAAACTAATAAACAGAATGAATAGAATATCAAATTCGAATTTTATATTTCAATAAACATAATGTGCCAAAACTGATTCTGAGCACGTTATTAAATAGGAAGTTAATTGTTAAAACATTGTTTATTTGAATACTTCGACTGTAACAGTATTCTCTAACACTTAAATCCATTTTATGTTTCGAACCTGGTTCTTTTATTCACTGATTTAAGGTAACTATAGAAATTTGTGTGTTAAAAATGTACATGCCTGAATTTTTTTTTCTCTTCTAAAACAAAGCATTGTTAAAATTTCTTTGGATTTCGTTTCAAAAATAATTTGATATTGTTTGACCATGGTTTGTCAAACTGGCGCTAGGACACGGTTTCAACATTCTTTGCCCTTGATAATTAAATTGCTTCGGGCTAGTTGAATTGTTGTTTTGAATATGAAGTTGTTGATAATGATAAGCATCCCCCACTAAAAACAAGCATAGTTTCCTCAGTATTGCTGGTGCTTGGCAAACGAGAAAACGAAATTATTATACACTTTGGTTTTTATTGGTTAGGAAGTGGGCGACCCCCCCTCCCCCCGAGAAAAACAGGTGTTCCTTGAAACCTAGAAATAAGCGCCTGCATTTGAAAACTTTTGCTTTCGTTATAAATAAACAGAAATAATGTGTAGACACTTCTTTTAAGGCTCAAAGGAAACCTTTTTTCAAAAAGATACGACCTTATGAATGCAAAGTCATCTAAAGCAAAATCTCTTTTGTTTCTTTGATGGACACGAATTTTAATCTTGATTGCGAAAAATGCGATTTCAATTTCTCAGAAATGATTTCAACTTAATATTATTATTTCTTTTTATATTGAGTTGCCATCACATATCTAAAGAGTTTAAGATTCCCTTTTTTATATATTATCCTCCTCCTCCCCTCATACCTTCAATGATCTGTTCCATTAATGACCCTATACCCTCGTATCCGGCAAAAGACTCCCGCTCTCCACCGAAGAAAAATCATGATCCGTATCCATGATCCGTACCTAAAGAGTTTTTATTTGATAGTTTAACAATTCATCTTTGACATAGTTTAATAGATTTCGTCATCCATAAAATCTCTGTACACCTTACTATCAATTTTTAAATTGTGTTCTTAGATGGAAATCCTGGGATTCTAGCTTTTTACCATCAAAAATAGCTCGAATTAGTTTCTCTTTATAGCTGATGTATGAAAAAGGAACTTATCAGCCTTTCTGAAAGAACTAAAACGCTTTACCTTCAATATTAAAGTCAATATCATGTAAAATATTTTTAACCACATTACATCCATAAATAGAATTTCATCGAACGAACACGCTTTTAAGTAATAAATTAGTACTAAGTGCTGTGTAGATGTATTTTTAATAAAACTACCTTAAAATATTAGCACTTAAACAACAGTGATTTCTGTACTCGATTTTGTTAAACATTAGCGTTTTAATCTAATGCTCGTTTTATAATATTTCTCCGGCGCTGTTTCCCACTTAATTTTGTTATTTAAGTTTTTCGTTTTATTATAGTAATGTGAAGGATTAAATATATTGAGAAAACAAACTCAAATTGATCGGTGAACTTTTTATCGATGAAAACTCAATGTCGGCTGTTTTATGTCCGTTGTTATAAACGTGGTCACAGAATTTCCAAATTGCTCAGTAGGTCAAATAAAGTTATGGCTTTTAAGAAAATGGGGAAAAGGCCTTCTTTTTAATTAAATAAATTTAGTTTTTTTCCCTTTTTGAGTATCTAAGAATTATGTTTAAAATTTTGAAATAAAAAATTAAATCCTTTTAAGTTTATTAGAATAAACAAATTATAGAGGTTTTTTGAAAATAATTTTCTAAAAAGCTAATGGTAGCTCATTTTCTTGAAGCTCTCAGTATATTTTTAAATCAAACCTTTTGAACCAGTTAAATTGCTTTTGGATTTAGTTGTTTAATAGAATATAAAAGCTTTATACACAGTGTGTATACGTTTAACCAGCAAGACCTATATTTTCTCAATTGTAAACACAACTTCCAACTACAGAAACGTTCAAAATGACATGCAAAGTTAAGGAATTAAAAAATTGAAGCGAAAAGGAAAAAAATAGCGACAAAAGACCAAATATAACTTTTCATATAGTCGCCTGGTCCGCTCATTCTTATTTAGGAAAATCACAAGCGCGAAAAAAAAAAATGCAAACTTTAAAAAAATTGAATTATTTTACGACCAAAATTCCGAGAGTAAAGTTGTGTAAGTGACAAAACTGCATTTCACATTTCAATGAATATTAATCGCACTAAAAGCATTTTTTTGCGCTCTACTTGTTTTTTTATTTTATGCTTGTGGTATCCCTGAATATGAATTTGAGGACTAGCGGCAGTTAAATAGTTATATTTCGTATTTTTTATGGAGGGGGGGGGTCCTCTTTTTTCTGTTTTTGGCATCAAACTTTTAATTTCTTAACTCTGCCTCCTATTTTGACCATCTATGCAATTGGTAGTACGTATCTACAAGTAGGATTAAAGGTTGCTAAAATAGAAGATATGAAGGTTAAATGCGGAAACGTAATAGTAAAAGTCTCCCTTAATACAGATCTCCCTTGATTATCTTCTGCCGGCAGTTTAAAAAAAATGATTAATATCGAAAAAATAATAAAAGGGAGAAAAGTTCAACTTCTCCCATAACAAGAAAACCCTCAAAGTAAAAACAAGAATTTTTCTTGTTCTCACTCAAGCTAAATATGGAAACAGAAATTTCTTCTGAATCATTTCTTCATCTAAAACTGAGCTTGCGTAGATGATAAATATCCAACTGGGCGATTCTAGAAAAAATGTGCCGTGAGTAACGCTAAGTTTTTTATTTTTTCCAGTTAACCAAAGCCTTCAAAAAATAATGCTGTTGAGGAATAATACATGTTTTACTATACTATCAAAGCATAACAGTTAATCCCATATATATTTTTTTTCGTTACTTGAATAAAATAAAAAACTTAGCGTTACGCACGGGACATTTTCCAGAATCGCCTAACAACTAAAAATGAAGAATTAGGACGTGTTCTAGCGATTTCCCGAACTTTTGGAGATTTTGACCTTGTGCAGTATTTTAATAGCTTTAATATGCTTCAAAAATCGAACAAATGGAGCATTTCTTCGACGAGGTACTCTCAAATTTGTGATTTTGTTTAAAACTGTTTAAAAAATTTGGAATACATTTTTTCTGGTTGAATGGTTTCCTATGGTGTTCCTATTCTGCCTATTAATGGTGTAATATCCTGCATTAATGGCAACATGCATACATAATTTTATGACTATCAGTATAGTAATATAAGGCATGAAAGCGTCACAAAGTCGCTTTCGCGGCATTTATAATACACCCAAACCTCTTTTTGTGCGGTGAATAAGCACCGCATTAAAAAAAAAATTTTTAAAAATCGCATAAAGTTCATTCGTTTTATAAATAACTTCTACCGTTTTATAAATACTATCGTCAATTGAGTCCCAATCTGAAGAAATTTTCATACACCGCACAAGAAAAGTTCGCACAAAAAAAAAAAAAAAAAAATCGGACGAAAAAAAAAAAAAAAAAAAAACCGCACAAAAAGAGGGCTTTTTTTTTTTTTATTAGTAAGGATAATGTTCGGAATCTTGAAGCATAGTTTTTCTTTTCATCAACTGCACTTACGAATTACATCAACATCCAAATGTGATACTTTAAAAAATCCAATTGCTCCCCCCCCCCTCCGTTTTTCAAGATGCTAAATTTTTATTTGAAATGCAAAGTATGGAGATGCGTACGTTTGATTAAATTTTGAGGCATACTTAACTGCCCACGATATTGCAAGATTATACAATAATTTTATTATTTCTTTTAAAGCTTAAACTTTACTTCTCCTGGCTCGCACGGTCGTGCGATTCGTCTGCCACAAACTACTACGTGAAAATAACTCATTTCAAAGATATTCTTAAAAGAAAATCACAAAATTAACTGTTTTCCTAACTATAACAGAAAAATGACGCAATGCGTTTTTTTTTTTTTTTTTTTTTTTTTTAATAAAAATAAAGGGTATAATATTACCTATCAGCACTGTTTTGAAAAATATTTTTGCGTAATATACCTTTATCAAAATTTTCCTTTTCTTAATTTGAAAGTGTTGAGCTGGAAAAGCAAATGCTTTCAGAATAAAGTTAATGCTTTTCCCTTTCACTTATTTAACTTTAATATCAACTACCTTAACAGCAAATGTAATATAGTGCCTAAACATGGAAATATTGATGGAGTATTTTTCCCCTTAAAATTGAAATGTTTTTGATGATTACAGACACTGGAAGTAGTTGTTCTTCATTGCAGAAGGCTATTAGATATTAAACTTCAGTTCCTGTTTTACCCAGGACAGCTAGTAAAATAGGGCTCTAAATACGTGCAAATTGATATCATATAGCAATTTAAAAATTAATGAAAATAATTATACCTTATAATACAAATCATTTTTGGTTCCGTAATTTAAGGGGATCAGTTCGGCTTAAGTTCCAACTAAGTTTAAATCTTTTTACTGATTAAAACAATTCTCACACGTAATTAATCTCTTTTAAATAAAATTAAAACATTTGCGATAAATATTAAGTGATATTGTGATTCAGCAATTTAAAAACATTAATTTTCAAAGATATCTAATAAAAAAAACAATAGTTAAGCACACTATATAATTTTGAAACTCTAATTTTGTATTGCAGAAAACTTCAGAACAAAAGTTGTGATTTAATTATTATTTGACAAAATCATATTGTAGCGCAAAGCTAATTTGATCATTTTCTCACTCAACATAAGTTATTCTGAGAAATATTGCAAAAACAGTGTAGCAAAGTAATAACTTGGAAAAAAACAAATTGTGCCTGTTTTTTAATTTTTCTTTTTGGCAACAAAAAGTACTTTCAGTAAACTCTTATTTTGTTTAATCCGTACTTTCACTAATTCGACGACTTGGATTTCCGATTAATCCGGATTAATGAGGCTCAACTGTAACCGGCTCCTTTTTTCTTAATAAAAAAAAAATGTCTTGTAAGAAGCCTTTTAGTAATCAAAGCTGCAGATTCATCCATCAAGGAGTAATTACAGATACTTCTTTGCGGTTAATGCGGTTTTCTTAATTTCTAAAAGGCATGTCTGCGATTTTAATTCTAAAATGTGCTCCAAAAAATGCTGTTGGGGAAGAAATATAAAGTTCTGTGCTTTGTGTTGCACTCTTTATTTGCGATTTTATAAGGTGAAGCACCGTTTATACGTTTCTCTTTTATGCGTTTTTATCAATCATACTTTTTTAAAATTGGTCCCTGCAGAGTTTAATACACATTAACCTATACCTATTATACTTTTTTACATTTGAGGCAGTGAGAAGCAAAGGGATGTAAGTGGTATTTATAAAGTTTCGAGGAAAATGCGTTTAAAGATAAGGTCCTAGGTAGGCTTTCATTGAATTTTTTTTCTAAATCATGCTGAGCAGCAGTACTTACCAGGGCTACTAGTACCATCTCTTGATTCGTACGCCTTTTTTCATACAGTCCCTTCAAAAACGCATAAACGGTGCTTCACGTACATACTATAAGGCAATTAGTAAATGCAAATAGTGTAACCGAAATTAATGGAATATTTTACTTTTATGTACCTCTTTTTTACCAGTATAAATAATACAATCGCGCCTTCGCAAGGATTATGACGCACTTACTTTTATATTTTCCCCTGTGAACTCCTAAATTCTTGCCGAGACCCACAGGGAGCCATATGGCCCCCGTTGAGAAATCCTGGTCCATAAACGTTTTTTCTGAATGTTTAGGATAAGTTATTTTTTCATCTCACCCTTAGCGACCGCATTCATCGTTTAGCCTGCTTGCTGTACGTAAGTTCTCAATTAAAAAAAAAAGCAAATAATTTCTGCAAAAGTTGTTTCTTTGCCAGTGTAATGTCAATGCAGGAAAAAGAGCGCTAATCGCTACAAAGTGATGTTTTAAAGGTGGAATTCAATGAGCGTAAAGAGCAAAATGCTTCAAAATTGATTTAAGTTTGTGAGTAAGATTTCTTTCTGAATGCTTGGGATGAGTTATTTTTTATCTCACCCTATGTAGCGACCAAATCCGTCACTAAGCCAGCTTGATTGTACGTAAATTTTCGATTAAAAAAATAGCAAGTAATTTCTGTAAAAGTTTTTTTTTTTTTTTTGTCAGCATATCGTCGCCTCAGAGCAACACTAAGAAATCCAATGCCAAAAATAATACTAAGATATACTACTGTTGCTTTGAGGTGACGATTTTGTGAATGCCATAAAAGGAACATTCTTCGCTACAAAGAAATGTTTTAAAGGTCGGATTAAAAGAGTGTAAAGAGCAAAATTCTTCTAAAATTAAAGTTTAAAAATAAGATTTTATTTATTTATTTATTTATTTATTTTTTTTTTTTTTTTTTGAATACTTGGAATGAGTTATTTTTTACTTCACCCTATGTAGCGACCAAACTCGTCGACAGACCTGCTTACTGTACGTAAGTTCTGGATTTGAAAAATAGCAAATAAGCTCTGTAAAAAAGGGTGATTTTCAGAAAACGAGATTTTAAAATTATATATATGTTAGGAACTTATTAAGAGAACAATAGAGGAAATTCAGTTTAACTATGCTACACCCTCAAAAACAGAAGATCAAATTTTCATACACCAGAAGAGTGACAGGCAGCACTAGGAGTGTTACAAAATGAATTTCATCAGAGGTTATCTAAAGTACCTTAATAATAAAGAAATAACTTAAGCCCAAATCAAAAAGTATGGTTATTCCATGACAAAACAAAATGTGTGTAACCTCTCTTAACGGACACTCTAAATTTCTTCGAGTACAAGTCCCTTTATATAGGTTTTTCCATATAATTCACTCTGCTTACACTCTGAATAACGGACATTCATTTAAACAAAAAAAAATGGATTGCTAGATTAAAATTTTCTTTAAGTTAGCAGTACTAGTATGGTAAAATTTTCAAAAAGAAAAGATGTGTACTAATTATCTGCGAATTGTCATATAGTAACCTCAAAAAATGGATTCATTTCTCAGCGCGAAATTGCTTTGATTTTTTTCCTGCATCGCAGTTGCTCTGTAATTGTAACCTTGTGTTGCTTTAAAAAATGTGCTGATTCAGTTTGGTGTGACAGTATGCGTTGAAATTTCATCTAAGAGTAATATATTGCGTTAAAAATGTAGATTGGTTCTGGGAGTTGATGAAAAAATAAGCGCTTGGTATGCGTTGTCTACTCGAAGCTTAGAAAAGTTTCATAAGTTTTTACAAAAGTACAATAAACTTGTACTTTTATGAACGAACTCTTAGACGCAAAAGATAAAATTGTAGATTGTAGTTGTATGTTTCGAGTTTTATTTCTGAAAGTAAGAGATGTAAAATATTGAAGTTGTGCAAAAAAAAATATATATATATATATATTAATTTGAATTTTTGGCATCTTGAATTCAAATCATGTTTTTCGCACTCACGAGCGTATGTGCGTATGTGTTTGTGTAGGCGCATGTGTGTGGGTGCGCGTGTGTGTGTGAGTGTCTGTATGCATGTGTGTGAGTGAGTGTTGTGTACGCGCGTGTGTGTGTAGGCGTTCGTGTGTGTGTGTGTGTGTGTGTATATAGGCGGTGGTGTGTGTGTGTGTGTGTGTGTATAGGCGTTCGTGTGTGTGTGTGTGTGTGTAGGCGTTCGTGTTTGTGTCTGTGTGCAGGCATGAGTGTGTGTATGTGTAGGTGTGTGTGCGTGCGTGTGTAGGTGTGTGTATGTATGCGTGTGTGTGTAGAGTATGGACGCAACCTGGACATGTTTTCGCAAGAGGAGCAGCATCGTGAGACGGCCGGTCGACGGTGATGCTGCAGAGGGTGCTGACGGGAAATAAAATCAGCGTAACATCAAAAACAGTCAAATGAGAACAATAAGCAATCGTGATTGCTCAAAAAAAAACGTTTTTTTCCTGGTTTTTTTTCGGAAAAAATGGAAAAACTGTTTTTTTTTATGAATAAAAATAGGGTTTCTTAATAGCTTTGTTTTTCTTGGAACGTGTGAAGGGTCACGCAATAAAAAATATATGCAATCCACACATCTTCTTTTTCTGCTTGACCGAAATACGCATAAAAGTAAGTTTAATTGGAAAAAAATAGCCTTTTAGCTTTAAAATTGAGAGCTTTCTTGGTCAGACTTCAGAAATAAGTCAAATTGTCGTCCAACCAATAATATTGAATGAGGTGTGTCTAATCATGACAATTGCATTTTCTATTTCAGACTGCCTTTGAAACTTGAAATAATAATAGTGATCATTGACATTCAAGCATGATTGATATTGTTTGAAAGAAAAATAAGTATGATTTCCCTTCCTCGCAATGTAATTTTACTGTCTTAAAATGAAAGCTTTTGATTTTTTCCAATCCAGTCTAAGTCCAATTCAAAACTAAATTGGTTTTTCTTTATCTTTTCAACAGAAAAACCCAAACCAAACTGTGAAATGGTTTTTAAAGCTGAACCAAAACTTAAACTGGAGTTTCAGTTAGCTATACGGCCGTGCTAAGCAGAGTAGTAAAAGTAGACATACCTGCACTTTTGAACAAAAATGAGTTATTGTAACCAAATTCTCGGTTGTTCTCGGTTTCATATTTTAGCTAATAAATAAATTGTTTCAGGGTCATTTGACCGGGAGCTATTTTTTAAAAAATTCTGAAAAAAAAATGGCATCTGAATCAAATATATGGATGAGCCAAACTTTTAAACACAATATCTCAGTTTGAGCTCAACTGCAGTTTCCACTTTTGTGCTTAGCACGACAGTCGTACATGTGGATCGAATAGTCAGTAGAACCATAGATCTGTGATTTAAGTTATGTTTACTTGTTTCATGCAGAAGGAAAATAAATTCTTCACTAATGATATTGGTTCTTCTAAAAGAAGGTTCAGTGTGTGGAAGTTCTCTGTGTGGAATTATCATTAGCAAACCAAGACCTCCATTTTTCTCAAAACTTGCAGGAAATGCAATTTTTTAAAGTCTTGACGGAAAATTCATGTATGAACAAAGTTTAACTTGTACTCATTCACCAAAACGCACATTTTTTTATGTTTCGAGGAACCTTTTTTAAATGCAAGCAGATGAGATTGTTTCCATGAGTTCACATTTTTTTTTTCATCGAAAAAGTAGGTTCATTGTAATCTCAAAACACATGTCTGTAATATTTTGTACTATGTTGCACTTTCAACGTTGGAACAACTTTTGGAAAGATTCGTCGAAGCAACAACAAAAATAAATAAATAAATAAATATGATTTTTTTACTGATACATGTTTTATTTATCGTTTGCCAAATTTAGGTTCTCTTTCTTTTTCAATCAATCTTATTTTCCAACTAATATGTAGGAAAGAAATCTTTCTATTCTACTGGATGTATAACCAAAGGTTTTATAAATAATACTAGGAGAGTGATTTTTGCGCCAGGAGTATGACATATTTTGTGACAGGAGAGTAACATTTTTTCACGCCAGGAGAGTGACATTTTGCATACAACTTGCCTGTTGCGTACGCCCAGGATTATATTTGAGGTAAATAATGTTGTTTTCTGTTCTAATCTCTTAATTCAACTACACACTATGAGAAGAATTAAAACTTTTCTTTCATTTAAACAAAAATGTTGTCCGGGAGAGTGAGAGCAAAAATGTTACATACCCCATTTTCGAACTCCGAAATTTTAATGAGAACAGCAGACAAATCACATTAACCAAATATTCTGGGAATCCAACAAAATTGTGTCAATAAACAGTTTTGCAATACAGCAGATTAAAAATTCTTTTTTTTTTTAAATCTAAAACAGTTTAACTCATTCTTAGGATTTTTTAAATAATTAAAGTAATTTAAATAATGTTATTTTACACCTTTAAGTATGCATAATTTTGTACTACAAATTGAATTTGTGGAATGCTGATATAAAATTTTAAAATACGTAATCTAATTTCACTTGAGAAATGGATTGGGACACGCCAAGAGTGTGACTATCTGGATATTCAAAAAAATTTGTAGGAAAAAAATAAATGAGTTATTGTTTTAATAAGAGTGGAACAACATCGGAAAAGTTATTTCTAATTATTAATAAAATTAAAAAACTTTCTAGGTCAAATAATTTTTGGGTTAGGCTTCTGGGACATAATATTGTTAGGATTTTGTAGAATCACCCAAAAGTTGTCAGCGTAATGTCAAAGAAGAAAAAAGAACGTTCTTCGTTACAAAGAGATGTTTTAAAGGTGAAATTGAATGGGTGAGAAGAGCAAAATGCTTCTATTTAATTGATTTAAGTTTATAAATAAGACTTTTTCTGATTGCTTCATATGAGTTATTAAATGTCGCACCCTACATAGCGACCAAGTTCATCGTAAAGTCAGCTTGCTGTACGTAAGTTTTCGATTTAGAAAAAAAAAAGCAAATAGTTTCTGTAAAAGTTGTTTCTTTGCGAGCGTAGTGTTAATGCAGGGAAAAAATACTTTCTTCACTGCGAAGAAATGTTTCAAAGGTGGAATTGAATGATCAAAAAGAGGAAAATGCTTCTAAAATGGATTTTAATTTATTAAAAAGACTTTTTTTGAATACTTGTGAAAAATTATTTTTTAACTCGCTCTATGTAGCAACAAAATCCATCGCCAAGACCGCTCGCTATGCGTAAGTTCTCGATTTTTTAAAAAAATATCAAATAATTTCTGTAAAAGTTGTTTTTTTGCCAGCGTAGTGACAATGCGGGGAAAAAATTCTTTGCTACAAAAATGTTTTAAACGTGGAATTGAATAGGTGAACAGAGCAAAATGCTTCTAAATGGATTTAAGTTTATTAATAAGACTTTTTTTATGAATGTTTGGGATGAATTATTTTTTATCTCATACTATGCAGCGAACAAATTTATCGTCAAGACCGCTCACTATACGTAAATTCTGGATTTTAAAAAAACAAATAGCAAATAATTTCTGTAAAACATGTTTCTTTGCCAGCATAGTGTCAATGCGGGAAAAAAACATTTTTGCTACAAAGATGTTTTAAACGTGGTATTGAATAGGTGAATAGAACAAAATGCTTCTAAATGGATATAGATTTATTAATAAGACTTTTTTATGAATGCTTGGAATGAATTATTTTTTATATCATGCTATGTAGCGACCAAATTCATCGTCAAGACCGCTCACTTTACGTAAATTCTGCATTTTGATAAAAATAGCGAATAATTTCTGTAAAAGTTGTTTCTTTGCCAGCATAGTGTCAATGTGGGAAAAAAACATTTTTACTACAAAGGTGTTTTAAACGTGGTATTGAATAGGTGAATAGAGCAAAATGCTTCTAAGTGGATTTAAGTTTATCAATAACAGTTTTTTATGAATGCTTGGAATGAATTATTTTTTTATCTCATGCTATGTAGCGACCAAATTCATCGTCAAGACCGCTCACTTTACGTAAATTCTGGATTTTGATAAAAATAGCAAATAATTTCTGTAAAAGTTGTTTCTTTGCCAGCATAGTGTCAATGTGGGAAAAAAACATTTTTGCTACAAAGATGTTTTAAACGTGGTATTGAATAGGTGAATAGAACAAAATGCTTCTAAGGGGATTTAAGTTTATTAATAAGACTTTTTTATGAATACTTGGAATGAATTATTTTTTATATCATGCTATGTAGCGACCAAATTCATCGTCAAGACCGCTCACTTTACGTAAATTCTGCATTTTGATAAAAATAGCGAATAATTTCTGTAAAAGTTGTTTCTTTGCCAGCATAGTGTCAATGCGGGAGAAAAACATTTTTGCTACAAAGATGTTTTAAACGTGGTATTGAATAGGTGAATAGAACAAAATGCTTCTAAATGGATATAGATTTATTAATAAGACTTTTTTATGAATGCTTGTAATGAATTATTTTTTATATCATGCTATGTAGCGACCAAATTCATCGTCAAGACCGCTCACTTTACGTAAATTCTGCATTTTGATAAAAATAGCGAATAATTTCTGTAAAAGTTGTTTCTTTGCCAGCATAGTGTCAATGCGAGAAAAAAACATTTTTACTACAAAGGTGTTTTAAACGTGGTATTGAATAGGTGAATAGAGGAAAATGCTTCTAAGTGGATTTAAGTTTATCAATAACAGTTTTTTATGAATGCTTGGAATGAATTATTTTTTTATCTCATGCTATGTAGCGACCAAATTCATCGTCAAGACCGCTCACTTTACGTAAATTCTGCATTTTGATAAAAATAGCGAATAATTTCTGTAAAAGTTGTTTCTTTGCCAGCATAGTGTCAATGTGGGAAAAAAACATTTTTACTACAAAGGTGTTTTAAACGTGGTATTGAATAGGTGAATAGAACAAAATGCTTCTAAGGGGATTTAAGTTTATTAATAAGACTTTTTTATGAATACTTGGAATGAATTATTTTTTATATCATGCTATGTAGCGACCAAATTCATCGTCAAGACCGCTCACTTTACGTAAATTCTGCATTTTGATAAAAATAGCGAATAATTTCTGTAAAAGTTGTTTCTTTGCCAGCATAGTGTCAATGCGGGAGAAAAACATTTTTGCTACAAAGATGTTTTAAACGTGGTATTGAATAGGTGAATAGAACAAAATGCTTCTAAATGGATATAGATTTATTAATAAGACTTTTTTATGAATGCTTGTAATGAATTATTTTTTATATCATGCTATGTAGCGACCAAATTCATCGTCAAGACCGCTCACTTTACGTAAATTCTGCATTTTGATAAAAATAGCGAATAATTTCTGTAAAAGTTGTTTCTTTGCCAGCATAGTGTCAATGTGGGAAAAAAACATTTTTACTACAAAGATGTTTTAAACGTGGTATTGAATAGGTGAATAGAACAAAATGCTTCTAAGGGGATTTAAGTTTATTAATAAGACTTTTTTATGAATACTTGGAATGAATTATTTTTTATATCATGCTATGTAGCGACCAAATCCATCGTCAAGACCGCTCACTTTACGTAAATTCTGCATTTTGATAAAAATAGCGAATAATTTCTGTAAAAGTTGTTTCTTTGCCAGCATAGTGTCAATGCGGGAGAAAAACATTTTTGCTACAAAGATGTTTTAAACGTGGTATTGAATAGGTGAATAGAACAAAATGCTTCTAAATGGATATAGATTTATTAATAAGACTTTTTTATGAATGCTTGTAATGAATTATTTTTTATATCATGCTATGTAGCGACCAAATTCATCGTCAAGACCGCTCACTTTACGTAAATTCTGCATTTTGATAAAAATAGCGAATAATTTCTGTAAAAGTTGTTTCTTTGCCAGCATAGTGTCAATGCGAGAAAAAAACATTTTTACTACAAAGGTGTTTTAAACGTGGTATTGAATAGGTGAATAGAGGAAAATGCTTCTAAGTGGATTTAAGTTTATCAATAACAGTTTTTTATGAATGCTTGGAATGAATTATTTTTTTATCTCATGCTATGTAGCGACCAAATTCATCGTCAAGACCGCTCACTTTACGTAAATTCTGCATTTTGATAAAAATAGCGAATAATTTCTGTAAAAGTTGTTTCTTTGCCAGCATAGTGTCAATGTGGGAAAAAAACATTTTTACTACAAAGGTGTTTTAAACGTGGTATTGAATAGGTGAATAGAACAAAATGCTTCTAAGGGGATTTAAGTTTATTAATAAGACTTTTTTATGAATACTTGGAATGAATTATTTTTTATATCATGCTATGTAGCGACCAAATTCATCGTCAAGACCGCTCACTTTACGTAAATTCTGCATTTTGATAAAAATAGCGAATAATTTCTGTAAAAGTTGTTTCTTTGCCAGCATAGTGTCAATGCGGGAGAAAAACATTTTTGCTACAAAGATGTTTTAAACGTGGTATTGAATAGGTGAATAGAACAAAATGCTTCTAAATGGATATAGATTTATTAATAAGACTTTTTTATGAATGCTTGTAATGAATTATTTTTTATATCATGCTATGTAGCGACCAAATTCATCGTCAAGACCGCTCACTTTACGTAAATTCTGCATTTTGATAAAAATAGCGAATAATTTCTGTAAAAGTTGTTTCTTTGCCAGCATAGTGTCAATGTGGGAAAAAAACATTTTTGCTACAAAGATGTTTTAAACGTGGTATTGAATAGGTGAATAGAACAAAATGCTTCTAAGGGGATTTAAGTTTATTAATAAGACTTTTTTATGAATACTTGGAATGAATTATTTTTTATATCATGCTATGTAGCGACCAAATTCATCGTCAAGACCGCTCACTTTACGTAAATTCTGCATTTTGATAAAAATAGCGAATAATTTCTGTAAAAGTTGTTTCTTTGCCAGCATAGTGTCAATGCGGGAGAAAAACATTTTTGCTACAAAGATGTTTTAAACGTGGTATTGAATAGGTGAATAGAACAAAATGCTTCTAAATGGATATAGATTTATTAATAAGACTTTTTTATGAATGCTTGTAATGAATTATTTTTTATATCATGCTATGTAGCGACCAAATTCATCGTCAAGACCGCTCACTTTACGTAAATTCTGCATTTTGATAAAAATAGCGAATAATTTCTGTAAAAGTTGTTTCTTTGCCAGCATAGTGTCAATGCGAGAAAAAAACATTTTTACTACAAAGGTGTTTTAAACGTGGTATTGAATAGGTGAATAGAGGAAAATGCTTCTAAGTGGATTTAAGTTTATCAATAACAGTTTTTTATGAATGCTTGGAATGAATTATTTTTTTATCTCATGCTATGTAGCGACCAAATTCATCGTCAAGACCGCTCACTTTACGTAAATTCTGCATTTTGATAAAAATAGCGAATAATTTCTGTAAAAGTTGTTTCTTTGCCAGCATAGTGTCAATGTGGGAAAAAAACATTTTTACTACAAAGGTGTTTTAAACGTGGTATTGAATAGGTGAATAGAGCAAAATGCTTCTAAGTGGATTTAAGTTTATCAATAACAGTTTTTTATGAATGCTTGGAATGAATTATTTTTTTATCTCATGCTATGTAGCGACCAAATTCATCGTCAAGACCGCTCACTTTACGTAAATTCTGGATTTTGATAAAAATAGCAAATAATTTCTGCAAAAGTTGTTTCTTTGCCAGCATAGTGTCAATGTGGGAAAAAAACATTTTTGCTACAAAGATGTTTTAAACGTGGTATTGAATAGGTGAATAGAACAAAATGCTTCTAAGGGGATTTAAGTTTATTAATAAGACTTTTTTATGAATACTTGGAATGAATTATTTTTTATATCATGCTATGTAGCGACCAAATTCATCGTCAAGACCGCTCACTTTACGTAAATTCTGCATTTTGATAAAAATAGCGAATAATTTCTGTAAAAGTTGTTTCTTTGCCAGCATAGTGTCAATGCGAGAAAAAAACATTTTTACTACAAAGGTGTTTTAAACGTGGTATTGAATAGGTGAATAGAGCAAAATGCTTCTAAGTGGATTTAAGTTTATCAATAACAGTTTTTTATGAATGCTTGGAATGAATTATTTTTTTATCTCATGCTATGTAGCGACCAAATTCATCGTCAAGACCGCTCACTTTACGTAAATTCTGGATTTTGATAAAAATAGCAAATAATTTCTGTAAAAGTTGTTTCTTTGCCAGCATAGTGTCAATGTGGGAAAAAAACATTTTTGCTACAAAGATGTTTTAAACGTGGTATTGAATAGGTGAATAGAACAAAATGCTTCTAAGGGGATTTAAGTTTATTAATAAGACTTTTTTTATGAATACTTGGAATGAATTATTTTTTGTATCATGCTATGTAGCGACCAAATTCATCGTCAAGACCGCTCACTTTACGTAAATTCTGCATTTTGATAAAAATAGCGAATAATTTCTGTAAAAGTTGTTTCTTTGCCAGCATAGTGTCAATGCGGGAAAAAAACATTTTTGCTACAAAGATGTTTTAAACGTGGTATTGAATAGGTGAATAGAACAAAATGCTTCTAAATGGATATAGATTTATTAATAGGACTTTTTTTATGAATGCTTGGAATGAATTATTTTTTATATCATGCTATGTAGCGACCAAATTCATCGTCAAGACCGCTCACTTTACGTAAATTCTGCATTTTGATAAAAATAGCGAATAATTTCTGTAAAAGTTGTTTCTTTGCCAGCATAGTGTCAATGCGAGAAAAAAGCATTTTTGCTGCAAAGATGTTTTAAACGTGGTATTGAATAGGTGAATAGAACAAAATGCTTCTAAGGGGATTTAAGTTTATTAATAAGACTTTTTTATGAATACTTGGGATAAATTATTTTTTATCTCATCCTATGCAGCGACCAAATTCATCGTCAAGACCGCTCACTATACGTAAAATTCTGGATTTTAAAAAAATAGCAAATAAAATGCGGGAAAAAAACATTTTTGCTACAAATATGTTTTAAACGTGGAATTGAATAGGTGAATAGAGCAAAATGCTTCTAAGTGGATTTAAGTTTATTTATAAGACTTTTTTATGAATACTTGGGATATATTATTTTTTATCTCATCCTATGCAGCGACCAAATTCATCGTCAAGACCGCTCACTATACGTAAATTCTGGATTTTTTAAAAAAATAGCAAATAAAATGCGGGAAAAAAACATTTCTGCTACAAATATGTTTTAAACGTGGAATTGAATAGGTGAATAGAGCAAAATGCTTCTAAGTGGATTTAAGTATATTTATAAGACTTTTTTATGAATACTTGGGATATATTATTTTTTATCTCATCCTATGTAGCGACCAAATTCATCGTCAAGACCGCTCATTAAACGTAAATTCTGGATTTTTAAAAAAATAGCAAATAAAATGCGGGAAAAAAACATTTCTGCTACAAATATGTTTTAAACGTGGAATTGAATAGGTGAATAGAGCAAAATGCTTCTAAGTGGACTTAAGTTAATTAAAAAGACTTTTTTATGAATGCTTGGGATGAACCATTTTTTATCTCATCCTATGTAGCGACCAAATTCATCGTCAAGACCGCTCATTAAACGTAAATTCTGGATTTTTAAAAAAATAGCAAATAATTTCTGTAAATGTTGCTTTTTTGCCAGCTGAGTGTCAGTGAGGGGATAAAACTTTCTTCGCTACACAGCGATGTATTACAGGTTGAACTAAATAGGTAAAAAAAAAAGAAAAATGCTTCTAAAATTGATTTAAGTTTGTAAATAAGACTTTTTTCTGGAATTTCAGGCTGAGTTTTTTTTATCGCACCTTATGAGCGTCCAAATTTGTTGTCAGGCCTACTTGCGGTGTACGTACTCGATTAAAAAATAGCAAATAAATTTTGTAAAAAATGCTTCTTTGCCAATTTACTGTCAATGCGGGAAAACAACGTTCTCTACAATTATGTGATTAATTTAATGATAGAAGTAAAGGGTTAGAAAAAGAAATGTTTCAAAATTGATTCAAGTTCACATATCAGTTGAAGTGACGATCGAAGTGAGATGACAAAATGACAAAAGAAAAAAAGTCCCCGATGTAAAGGAAATCAACTATGGGATGATTCCTGATGAGAAAATGAATTCTGGATGCAGAGTAAAACTGCAGTTTAAACTGTTAACACTGTAGCATGAAGCGCTGTTTCATGATTTTTCAAAAAATATCTAAAATTTCCTAAGTTGATATGTAAAAGATCGCTTAAGATTTTAGGAGTATTTCCAGTTTGTTTCGCTTTTTCCAGTATTTTCGCGGAATCGCGTCCAGCCAATCACACGTCTGCGAAAGATTAAACCTAAAAATGTAGTTTCATTTGAATTTTGGAGGCTTGAACTCAAACTATATTTTACGCAATCACGAAATGCGATAAGACCCTGCTCGTTGGAGTTTACTGTTTCTACAAATGGAATTGGTTGGAATAGAAATTGAGAAGAAGTTAGCACCTTCTTGTTATCTCTATGTATTAAAAAAGGTAACGTCAAAAAAATTGTCAAAGGATGTTTGTGGCTGTCCCCACCTCCAGAAGACACCACAGTACCTAGAGCCTTGAAATTTGGTATAAAATGGGCTTTAAATATATTTTTAATTGTTTATCAGTGATTTTCTAGAGTATTTTCATCAAGTTTTTTTTCTTCGGGTGGGAGTGAGATTTTCATATTGTTCTAAGCGTGAGACTCATTTTAATCAAATTCTTTCAAACAGACAAATAAACCAAATAAAATTGCGAAGCAAACTTCTGGAGTTCGTGAGCTTCAACGGGCAGGGGCAGAGCCCCTTTGTTTAAAAATGAAGAAAAAGAAAGGAAGAAGTCATTCATAAAAACATTTTATTGATTGCATCATCTGCGCGATTTTCAAGAAATTAAAATCAACAATTCTTTGAAGACTATTAACCGAATGGCATATAAATCTCAAAACACCAGTTCACCTAGCCAGCTTGGAGAGATACCGCATTATAGTTATTGGTTCATTACAATCAGGTACCAAATATCCTCCCGTTTTGATACACTCTTCGGCGCATCTCTGACCCAGGAAGTACTCTCCATACATCTTCTTGCACTGTCCGCAATTTCTGGAAGAAAGAAATATGATGCTGAGAAAATTAAAGAAATTAGAGGAACAATAATAACGTTGAAAAGTGGAACACTTGGCGTTCTTTCAAAGTTTTCTGTCGATTCAGTCAAAGCAAAAAAAAAAATAAAAGAAAGAAAGAAAAGACTGCAAAAGGTGTAGAATATATGGGTAATTAGCTATATTGGATTTATATATTTGGATACATATATTTGGATAGATATTTCAGATATCCATATTTGACGACATTTTTACTTTTTAAACTGAAGGAAACGGGATTTTACCTCGCTATGTTATTTTACATTTTAATGCAGCTTTTAATGGCTTGGTACATTTGTTTGACGGGTTATCTTTGTATTTAATAAAGTTTTTAAAGTCTTGAATTTTATTTAGTTGATGTAGTTAGTAGTTTAACTTAGTTTTACTAAACTGTGAAATAATCATTGGCGGATCATTTTACAGTTTAATGGAACTTTTGACAGTGTTTAATGGCTGGTATTAATTTTTCGGATTATGTTATACTTTTATGGCTCAATTTATTCATTTATTTTTTAAATGTGTAATTAAATATTTAAATTTTAATTGCAATCTTGTTTAATGAATTGTTTCATTTAAAAGTTCATTGACATGTGAAAATCATGTATGTTATCTTTACATTAAAAGTTAACCAATAGCTTTGGCTAAACGTGGCATCACACATACAGTCACAGAAGTCACCAACTGAGAAACCCTCATTTGTATTCCAATGAGAATAAACCCCGTTTCACTAGGGAAGAGAACAAGTTGCCATGAGCCTACTTCAATATGCAACACATGCAATGTCAGTCAGACAGTGCTGCATATCCTCTCCGATTGTTGCAATTTCAATCATGTTCGTTTAAAATTCCTTAATCATTTTCATCCATCTTTGAAGGAATTGTTAAGGGACACATCCCATCTGAAATTGTTCCCTTTTCTTCCGTGCGCATTGTGATACTGCTATTTACTACGCTATGCGTGCTTTATTAGTGCTTTTTTTCTCCGAATCCTTCAAAAAAAAAGAGGACAAATGTTTTTTCTCCATGTTTTAAAAACTGTTTTATAATGAACTTAGGTATCGTGTAATGCATGCACAAATTCCGTTGCGTATTGATATAACACTTTCATCTTACGACCAAACGGCACGACCTTATGGGTCATGGATTCGGACAAAATTCTAGATATCGGTCCCTTCACCTTGATATGAGCTCAAGAAAAGCGGTTTGACTTCATAGGTCCTAGTTTGGTTGCAACGATGGGTCCAAAGATATTAGTTTGGCCCCAGAAATGCCAGGGCGTTTCCCTTAGAATTTCAGACTTAGGCACAATGTTCGTTCTCCCCAACACATTTGACCTCTTTTGTTACTACAGCGAGTGGAAAGGAGAACACCTATTTATTAATGGGCATTACTTCAGTTTTTTAAAAAGTCAAATCAATCTTGTATTTGTGTTTTTTATGTGGCAGGTACAATAAATCAGAGCTTTTTCTCTTCTCCCATTTTTTGCTCATCATTGTTGAATGTCTTTGCTAGCAGACGATAATATCGAGTTAAAGTAAATGTTTTATATATATTGTCAAACGACAAATACTTTTTATTAGCAGATGATCAATATAAAACGAAAGTAATTAGCTCAATTTGCAAACGATAAAAGAGAAAGAAATTAAAAGTAGTATCCAATTTAAATTTGAAAACCACTTAATAAAAAGTTTGTATTCAACGTAATTAATTCAAAGGTAAGTGCATGCAAGTTGCTCATACTGCAGTACATTAGCAGAAAAATAAGCAAAAATGGCAATTCTAATGGAAACTCCATTGCATTCCTTATCGCAAATTTTTTCTTATTGCAAATAATCAAATTTGGACCCCCATTGCAGCCGAACTAGGACCTATGCAGTCAAACCTTTTACCTAGGTTCATACCTGGTGGGAATTCACCTATACTATCTAAAATTTTGTCCAAATCCGTGATCCGCAAGATCGTGCCGTTCGATAGTTAGCTAAAAACACAACCAAGTTAAAAATTCTGTCGAATCTCGATAACACGAAGCTTTTAACTCGAACATTCTTTTATCTCGAAGCTTTCATGGGTCCCAAACTCTTGAGACTGTTGTTTAAACTTCCCATAGCTCGAACGCTTAGGGACCATCCCTTGGGACTTCGAGTTATCGAGAGATGACTGTATAAGCTTTTAAGAAGGAGCACACTCGCATCATTTTTTTAAAACTGATAATGTATTATTTAAAAAAAAATTATGACTTTTTTCAGGGAACATTTTATTTAGTAATAGCTTTATGTGTTACAGCGTATTTTCTGAGACTCGTTTTGACTTAGGTTTTTACCTACGGCCTTTAGCGAAGCCAGAATATTTATTTGTTGGCGCCATAACTTTTTTACGGCTCAAAAGACGAAACATTTGGAAAAAAAAATGCAACAAACAATCACAAAACTTCGCAACTTCTGAAGAAATAAAGAGGAAGGGGGTGGGGGGGGGGTCTATATAAAAAATTCAAATTGTAAAATCAATTTATCACACACATTTGCTAGAACTGATTTCCATCTCAAAATCGAATATGCCTTTCCGAAACCAATCAATCTTCCAGTCACATACATTTTATTATTGTTAATTAGGACAAAACTAAGTTACTTATCATTAAGTACTTTAATCCATTGAATCACGAGTTGGATTAAGCATTCAGTAACACCTATTCAGAATTATTACAAATGCAGAGCACTTGAAATAGCAGAAACTAAACAAGGATGTTTAACCGTAATTGAAATTTGTTTTAAGGTTCAAACTAAAGATTTGTAAATTACTTGATCGAGCACGAAATTTAAAAAAGAAAAAAACCACTGAAAAGCAATTAATTTGAAGATAAATAAGTTCTAATGTAAAAAGCGAAATTTAAATGTTATTAAAAGTGATTTTAAAGTGGTTTTATACTTGATATGCACAAAGAAAGAACGCATTTGCGCATTGCTTTTCTATTAGCCTGATTTCAGAGTGAAATTAAACTACTTATTATTCAGGATACTACGTACGAAATTAGCAAATTGTACGTTGATAATTCCAATTGAATTTTTGTCTTACACCTGAAGACGTTATTTCTGCTGTGTTTAGTTTGAGTTCGGATTTACTTCAGACTAATTTACTGTTAATCAACTAACCGGCTCTATATCACATGTTTTGTTAGAGACCTAATGTGGAAGTAATTATAAGTAAGGGATAGGTACTTATATGTCAGCACAAACTAAATGAAGTTTTAAAAGTTTAGGATGTATTTTAAAGATTATCTTAGTCCAGATTTTTTTACCTGAGCATTTGACTTAAATTGCGAGATGGTTTATATTTCTTAGAACTTGACGAAATTAATTTTTTTTCCCTTCCTTTTAATTTTTTAATTTCATAAGAAGTGGTTTTTGACCAATCTTTTACATATTATTTTTTAAGTTTCCACTCTTTTCTTCCTTTTATTTTATTTTCATATTTCCTTCTTTGTCATTAAACAAAAAAAGAAAAAAATAGAGAGAGAGAGAGAGAAAACAAAGAAATGCATAGGCGTAATTACGTAAGGTTAGTGACTTATCTACCAACACAACTAAACGACACTTTAAAAGTTAAGCGCATTTTTTTCAAAGAAAGTATTCTTTTTTCGTTTTCAATTTTTTTCTTTTAATTTCATTCCTTTTTTTCTGATTTTTAAAAATACAAAGAAAAGAGAGAGAAAGTAGTTGCGTGAGTAATAATTGTTACATAGAAAATTTTCGTCAGGAAAAATATCAAATAAAACTCACGAGCTCTGACACTAATAAAGTACGATGAAAATAAATAGTTAGTTAAAATTAGTATTATGTTTATAATTTTAACTAACTATTGTAATAATAGTTAGTTAAAATTACCATAATTATTAGTTAATTAATGAAACAAAAACTAATTGACAAATGAGATGACTTTAACGGAAAAAAGATTGAGGTTCTAAATGTATTTTACAACAAATTTGACAACTGTATTGTGTTCCCTGGAGAAGCCTGAGACATATGAGCTGGAACGTCATCCAGAAGCATCCTGGCCTACAAGCACGAAAAGTATAGTTATAATATTTTATAAAAATCAATTTTCTAAGAACTTTTAACCTATATTGCATATTTTTGGAAAGTTATGCTCTGAAGAGGGTGAAATGTTTCGGTTTGTTACTCAAATATATGGAAAGACAGGCTTTTATACTTATCGAAGGTTGAGTTTAGATAAAAATAAAATGTAAGAACAAACTCAATTGAAGAACTCTTGTAAAAATATTCTAAAAAATACAAAAATTGCTCCATTTTCCAATAAGAGAATTTGTGTATTTTGCACCAATAGACGGCTCTTTTTTCTAAAACTTTCAAAGTACTTTATACTTACATGATGCATGTGCGTACTGATGCTGAGAGGACACAATCAGAAGCAGAAAATAATACAAGCATGGTTATGAGAATGTAACCAGTCTTCATTCTTCAACAGAAGGAATGATTTCTGAAAATAGAAATGCATATTTAGTTTTTAAAGTGGTTTGGGCTGTGGTAACCCGATCGGTAGAGTGTCGGACTAGGGGCTAGAGGGTCCTGAGTTCGAACCTCGACGGTCGAAGATCCACCGTCGTCATTAAAGGGGACTGGGCGACGTTAAAAATGCTCGTGGTTTCAATGTCCTCCAAGTGAGACGATACCTCAGGGGGGTGCTAGCACCAGGTAGCTATTAGCTCCTGATCTAGTTCTAAATTCTCATTAACTGTTCGATCCGGTGATGGTGCTCCCATCTATCGATATAAAAAATAATGGAGGCAAGGCACTTAGTATGCAGTCCTCGACATAAATACAGTTGTAGTCAGTTGTGACTCGGAATCGGAAGTAATATATATGCTGTTGACGTGTGGCAGCTAGATTAGAAAAGCTTGGGGTGCGCTGCTTCACTTTTTCCAACAGTACTGTAAATTGGCGTGAGGTCCTACTTCCACAACACGCACATGCCATAAGAACCCGTTTATAAGGTAGGCAACTATTTACAGCAAAACAACACATTCACACGAAGATTCACATCACATCACATCACACCCGAGGGTCCCCCTCTTCCTATCACAGTAGTGACTTGCCCAGATTAGGGACCCTCGGGAAGTTGCAACCTTTTTTATTGAATTTCAAAGTAACAGAACAGATAACTTAGAAAACAGTAACAGAACACGGAATACAAATAACATAATACAGAATACAAATAACAGAATACAGAATTTTGAACATTTTTAAAATTTTAACATAAAATATAAAAATACAATAAATATAACATAAATAACAAGTTGTCATTACATATGAAATGAATACCAGGAAAACGGGTCTAACAAATTACTTTGCAATAGAAATCCATCTGAAGACAATAATTTGGAAATTTCATTCATTCTCCGCGTGCTGTGTGTGGGGGAGTGACTGCTTGTCTAATTCCTTTGCTGTCTTGAGATATTTGTGGGACATCGTAAATGCAGGCGATCTGTCAGTGTACAATCGAATAAATAATGATATGCATCACCCACCCCCATTGGTGGTGATTCTATGAGACCAAAACGATGGAGATTTTGAGGGAATGGTCCATGACCTGTTAAAAAGACGGTATGGCAGCGATGTGAGACACGCGAGAGAGCTTGATTGTGGGGAATACGTCATAGACCCCTCTGCCTGTCTCCGCGTGATCCCACCTGTACTGCCAGTCCGCCTTCAATCGTGTAAAAATCAAGTATTTAAGATAAGATTTAGGGAAGGGCGACGTCAGATCAGGTTGTAAATCTGGAATCGGCAGCCGTTTTAGCTAGGCGGTCTGCCTCTTCGTTCCCTATGTTGCCTGAGTGGCCTTTAACCCCAGTGTATAGTGAAATTTAATGGGTGGGTCAAAATTTGTCTTTGAATGATAGCACTAGGTTATGAGGTGAAAAAAAAATTTTATTGCTAAGATTGATGATAAGCTATCAGAAAATATTTGAAATCGATTAGTAGATTTGGAATGAGCGTATGATATTGAATTAAGGAGCGCGTAGAGTTCTGCTTGGAAAAACTGAGTTGCCCTCCCCGCACGAAGATTTACACGAAGAAGGACAGAAGCGAGAAAGTACACCAATACCATAAGCCGGGATTCAAACCCGGGACCTCTCAGTCGCAATCGGAGTTCTCTGAACAGTAAACAAAGGGCGTCTGGCAAGTGTATATTTAAAGTCTAAAATTAATATATATATATATATATATATATTATATATATATATATATATATATATATATATATTTATATATATATATATATATATATATATATATATATAATATATATATATATATATATATATATATAAACAACGACCTATTGAACGAGGGGTGGGGGAAATAGGTTCAAGTATATCCTAGAAAAAAGCAACAATTAAAAAAAACTCAATATTATTTTCAACAGTGCGGGGAGGGGAGAGTTGTTAACTTTTTCTCTATGGGGGGGGGGGGGGGTAGTCTACTTCTATAGACAACTGACAATAAAAAAACTCCTTTCGATTGGATAGATCTGGCAATAAATAATTAATACTAAAGCTTCATCATATCTGTAAACCAACACACATTTTTAAGGACTTTTTTGGTTCAGATATAAAAATCGATACCGAAAAAAACATCGAACGCATAACATCGTTGTTAGAAAAGACATCGACCGTAAAAACATCGATGGTAAAAGACATCAAAGGTTTATCAAAAAACATCGATGTTTCGAAAACATCGAAATGGTTATCGCAGCACTAGTAAATAGCGAGTCACACGATCCATCACCCTTGCTTGAAGGGTTGCTTTCAGAAAGTACGTCTGTTGAATCAAATATCATGATCTACTTTCAAAACGTGCATACATATGTATCAGTTGTTTCTATTTCTTTCTATTTGCTTCGCTTCTTTCTTTATATATATATATATATATATATATATATATATATATATATATATATATAGTAATTCCATTAATTTTGCAGAAACTTTAAAAATAGTACGATTTATTACAGTTCTTTTTGTACGATATTTAGAATGAATAATATATCTGAAACGGTGCACTAAAAGTTTTGCAAAATTAAAACTTTCAGAAACAGAGAAATCAACAACAGAACGTACAGAAATTCGAAAAGAAAAAAAAAGAGATACGTTCAAAAAAAAAAAAAAAAAACAATTTTTCAGATGCTGGATGCAATCCCTTATTGCAAAAGCTTTAATTTGTCAGAAACAAACGTACTTTGTTTATTCTTTTTTTTTTTTTTTTCGTTCTGTTACTTGAAAGCACGGTGGCAGATTTTTTTCCCCCAAGAATCTGTGGCGCAAATATTTTTTGTTTTTAAAGGCAACGAGATAAACTAGGCTTATAAACAAAATGCTAATACAATTGTGGATTATATTTTCGAAAATAAGGTACAACTCCTTATTAGCTGAACTGAAAAACTTTTTCTACTTTAAATGTTTGAGGATTTTTTCTTCCCCAACTATGAAACAGTCTACATACTTCGCAGTGTCTGGCTGTTTCTGCTACCGAGCTTAAAAATTCTGAACTGAAACTATTTTAAAATGATGAATTTGCTGATTAAGTTCTACAATCAAATTTTGTCAATGCATAACGTTTTAAATGATTTTTAATACCAACTAATAATTCCTCCAATTTTATGCCACAAAAAAAATAATTTAAAAATATTATTTAAAAAAGTTAAATAAATAAACAAATGTTTCAAACCTTGGCATTCTTTGATTGCAAAAACTTGTCAGAAACAAATTTATTTTGCTAATTCCTTTCTTTTTTTTTTTCCTTTCTGGAACTTGAAAGTAAACCAATATTGAAAGTCTTTAAAATGATCGATACGCAGATTAACTCCAATAATCAAAATTACCTACGCCTAAAATCCTACATGCACTTCAAAAACAACTAATTACTCCTTCACTAAATGTACACTCCGCTGAAATGACGCTGGCTAACTTTCGGCCCTATGTTCAACTTTGAATATAAATGGTGGAAATCGTTCAGTTTCTCATTTTCAGTTAAAAGTTTGAATCTTCCAAATGTTTTGGAAAGTTCAGTGTTATGAGCGGAGAAAGTATTTGAACAACTTGAAGTGAATTTTCATGTGAGAGATAAATATGCAGCAATTGTACTTTATTTGAAATTATAAATATAAGTGGCATTAAAATGGAAGATATTGACTCAAAAAATATCAAAGAAAAGTTAAGACTTCCGTTTTATAAATTTCTAATAGTCAATTGAAACGTTGAAGCCGTAAAAAATTAAAGTTTGAAAAATAAAAGTTTGAAAAGTAAAAGTTTAAATTTTCTAAATGTTCTGGGAAGTTCAGTGCTTAAAACTATTTGAATAACTTGAAGTATGTTTTCAAATGAGAGGTAAAATTGCATGAATTAGTTAATATTACAATAATGGATCTTTCTCTTAAAAATGCTCATATAAATAGCATTAACTAGGAGAATTTTAACTCAAAATATATCAGAAAAAAAATTGCGAGTTTCGTCATTTGATTTATAAAAATCAATTGCAGTAATTTAATCTGAATGTTTCTGCTCTATTCTACGTTACGACAAATATGAGAAATGATGTAACAAATATATTCAATTTATTTGAAAAACTCCTTAGTTGAAATTGCTCTAACTCCCAAATGTTGTTTTATCACATTATTCCTGTTTTGCGATTTATTAGAGTTCTTTTAGCATGATAAAAATATTCAGTGTGAATAAAAAATCTGAAAAATATAGGCTTAAGTTTATGCAAAATTTATCTTTCAGAAACACGGAATAATCAACTATACGTAACATAGAAATTCGAGGAGAAAAAAATAATGTTGCAAAAACATAAAAAGCAATATTTTAAAACCAGTCTGCAATTGCGAAAACTTTAGTTGGTCAGAAACAAATTTATTTATTTATTTAATAATTTAATTTTTTTTCTGCTTTTAATTGAATTGCGAGCTTGTATAAGACATCAGGCGGAAGTGTTCATTCGTCTTTCTGATAAAACAAAAATGTATGGCGAACTCTCGATCTATGATACGACATTATGTAAGGAACGAACGAACCGAAAAACGAAATAATCACCACTGCACCACTCAGAAATGGACCGAAAAACGGAATGAACACCACTGCAACAAATAGGAATGGACCAAAAAACGAAATAATCACCACTGCACCACTTAGGAATGAACCAAAAACGGAAGGAACGCCACTGCACCAAATAGGAATGAACCAAAGAACAATATAATCACCACTGCACCATTCAGAAATGGACTGAAAAACAGAATGAACAACACTGCACCAAATGGGAATGGACCAAAAAACGAAATAATCACCACTGCACCACTCAGGAATGGACCGAAATTCGGAATAACACTGTACCACTTACTTTTCTCGGTGAGTTTTGACTTCTTTTCCCCCCATCTTCTTAATTAACAGTTTTATTTATTTACTAGTAAGAAAAGTGATTTTCTTGAAATTTTTTATATGTCTTTGTAAGTGTACCATCCTAACCTAAATTCAAAACTTTAGTTACAACTATAAATTATAAGAGAACACTTCATGGGATGCAATAAATTAGTTCCAGCAATCATATTTAAAATATATACTTATTCTTGTTTCGTACCTATTAGTGCTCAAGTGGTCAACTATTGGCAGGTGGCCAACCACTAGCGAATCACCCTATACTTAAAAATATTATCTCTTCATCTTTTTACTAACAACTAGTGGTACCTGCACGGCTTTGCTCGTTGTAGAAAATTAAAAGGTTATTTGGTTCACCTGTATATTTACAAATAATGTATGGTGAATTTCTCACCAATTAGCTTGCCCATGTTACGGTTCCACGTTATGGTAAATTGTTAATTTACTCGGTCCATCTTATGATAATTTTGCTCGGGAAAATGTTCTCAAAATTGGAATAGAAAAAGAACAAAATCGAATTTTCGAAAAATCGCTTCGAGGTGCACACCTCCATGCTATAAACTAATTCTGTGCCAAATTTTATAAAAATCGGCCGAACGGTCTAGACGCTATGCGCGTCACAGAGATCCTGACAGAGAGACTTTCAGCTTTATTATTAGTAAAGATCAAGTTGTTAAAAATTGTTTGCCCCCAATTGTTTAAAAACCATTAATAATCGAAATTTGTTTAAGAATAGGCTAAAAAATTTTATACTCAATTCTACTGCAGTCAATTTAGGATAAAGTAGCATATTCGTAATAGTATGCCTCGGTTCTGTTATAAAATTAGACGTACTTTAATTGCATTACTTGTGTTGTGTTTACGTGTTCTTTGTATGATTATGCATTTATTTTTTGTTAATTTTATATTATGTTATAAACTGGCTCTAAATTAAGCTCTTCTCTGATTGGTGGGAGCTAGTCAGGCTATTGTATAGCCTATACTCCCATCTACTCAATCAGGGATTCTCAATTCGACAGAGAGAAATATATTTTTGTTAGTAATTTCTTTTTATTTTATATGTGAAATGCATATTTGTAAAATATATGTATATGTGTGTATATATGTGTATATATATACACACACACACATATATATATATATATATATATATATGTATGTGTGTGTGTGTGTGTATATATATATATATATATATATATATATATGTATATTTCCCTGATTGAAATAAAATGAATTGAATTGAATTGAAAAAAAAACAATAAAAACTATTAAAAAATATTTAAAAAAAAAAAAAGATTTATTTATTTTTGGGAGAGAATAAGAAATACAGTACTGTTTGAAATCTTTTGCAACACCAATTCTTCTGAAGAAAAACGTTGAAGCTTTAGAGCGCAAGAATATGTCTCAGTTTTTCCGTTTTAAACTCGTGCTTCCTCTAACACATCTAATAAGCTTTTAAAGAACATAGCTGGGGTACGAAATTTTTTACGGAGTGAATATTTTTTCAGAAAACTACGAAAACATTATTAAATATTTATGCAAAGTGTTTTCTTCGGTTATTGATTGCTTATTCTTTGAATAAAATGCATTTTCCTTGTGATGAAGCTAATAACTCTAGACAAATACCCACAGTTTAATTCAATTTTATTTTGAAAGGAGAATTCTCTTTTTGAAAGGGCGGAGGCATATACCAGGTCAGTTACAAAAGTATCTTATTTCGTGTTGCCCCGGTACATAAGATAAATGTACTGAATAAGGGTTACCTTTTGTTTTTATTACTTACGAATAACAAGATTAAGGAGGGAAGGATTCAGTGTCATAATAATAATTATATAATAATGTAAAAAAAGCAATAACAATAATGTAAATATTAAGTATAAAATAGAATTTAGGAATCTCAAATTCGGATCATTCTAATTTTAAGCTTAACCCAAACATTTTAGTTATAAATTTTAATTTTAAAAAATCGAAAAATGGTTTGCTTGCACAACATGTTTTCTCTTATGCGGTACCACAAAAATGGCACTACAAAACAACTGTTTACTCTATATAACAATAAAATGATGTTATAGACAGACGGAAAAAACTCTAATGCCCAGAAAGGTTCAATGTTGTTTCATACAAGCGCGTTTGATTCATATCCATCTGGTTTTCTCACTCACATACACACACGAACTCAAAAAAAAAGAAGGACAGATGCTTTGGTAACAGGGCAGAGACACAGCATGTTGAAGTTGCATTTTTGAATGGCAACACTCATTTTTTCCTTCAGCAAAGTGATCTGCGAATTAGAAAACCACAAATGGCATTGGAGTGATTCGCGTGAGACGAAACTTGTTTATTGGCAAACTCAAACTCTACTGACTAGAATCTCGCTTTCCACACTGCTCATGAAATGTTTTCACTCGAGTAGTAGAGCTTACTCGATATTCTAATCCTGTGCATTATGCAAAGTTAAGTCAAAGCTCTTACACCCTCGTTTTTTCTTTAGTCTTTTAAAATGCTCTTCTTTGCAAATGATTAGTGCCAAAAGATTTCGTGACACACCTACCACCCCAAAGCTATTCGTGGTTTTTCAATACGTTGATCAATTTACGCAAAGAAAAAAAATGTGTGTTGCAGTTCGAAAATTTCGAAATTCGTCTCCTGTAACCATAACTATGAGCACTGTGTTGTTTAAAATCATCGCAATGTCAAGCGCATGCCTGCATGCATATCTAAAATTTTGGTTCGATTTTGGTTCAGCGGTCAGGTTGCGACTAACTTTGAACCATCCTGTACACGTAAAGAAACTTATGATTCCCCCGCCGGAAGGTTACTTCCTGATTACGCTAGTGATAAAGTTAAATTTTGTAATTTTAATCCAGGCTGTTTTCACCAAAAAATGATTCAGAAGTTCATAATATCTATAAAAGCTACAGCATTTAGTACATGACAGTAAAACATTCTTATTGATGCATATAATTATTTTTTTAAGAAAACTGGGAGACCTTATGTATTTCGGTTTCAAAAGTGATGCTGCAACTCAATAAATTAACAATGGACAAGTTTAATTCGTGGTCAAAAAAAAAAAAAAAATCTAGTCAATGAAAATGTAGAATTTGTGCATTAAACAAATGTTTAATTGAAGCACTGTAATCTTTACTCAACATCTATTTTTGACACCAGACTCAATGAGAAAGGGGGTTATAAGTCGGACGTGTGTTGTGTACCTGTATTCGTCTATGGCATCGTAGCTGCTAATGGATAAACAGAATTTGATTTTGTTTTGTTCGAAAGGTGATTAATCGAGTGTTCTTAACTAGGTCTTGTTGTTGTATAACTTTAATTTTACCAAAGATATAAATAAAAAACCTCAAAAGTTAGCTTTGTTTTCCGGTTTGGTAGTGAAAGCATATTTGCATACTTAAAATATTAATACCGAAGAAAAAAGCAAATTTTTCTGCGTTGGGTGAACTTGTTTGGAATTTTTAAATTGCATAGAACTGGTAGCATGCATAGAAGTATATAATATTTTTTAATGAATTTTAAATATAATTTTAAGCCTTTATTCACGTGATTGCTAGCGATTTCATTGTTGAAGGAGAGAACGCTCAGTGGTTCAAAATGTTTATCTGTTCCCATTTTGTTTTTCTATTTGTTGACAAACAAAATACTTGTTCAATCAAGACTTTAAGCCAGTGGTTCCCAACCTTTTTCACGTTGCAACCCCTTTTTTACCAGTTAAACAGCCCGCGGCCCGCTATGCGTCCCCCATATACGAAGGGGTATCAAAAAGTAAGGTAACAAGAGCTCTGAAGGGTGTGCAAATTATCCGTACACTGTAACAAATTTCGGAAACGTTTCTTGATATATCGGAAACGTTTCCGAAATAGTAAGAATCCTTCATCCAATAGCGAACTCCTCATTATTCAGAAAGCTTTTTGTTATTTCAAAAAATCTAGAAGCGGAAATGCTGACGCAATGCTCCGAAACGTATTTTATCCTTCCAACACGGGCGCCAGTGAATCGGAAATAACGAGAACTCATTTTTTCTTTATCTATGGTTGCTACAGTCAACAACTGTTTAGCATTGGATTGCTTGTTATTTCATCTCTAGAGAGTGGTAAAATGTGTTGAAACTAATTTTACGCCTTTGCATTTTGAACTGCCCTTGATTTTTTAGACGATGTACGCAGCTATTAAGTTAGTTAATAACGATTTGCTTCTTTACAATTTCCAGTGCGACCATGATTAGACATATGTTGTGTGTTCAAGCGTGAATAGTTTCAACACCCGTGTTTATATTTTATGAAACAAAAACCTTTGGATTACTTATCCAGTTGTAATGGAGGTATTTAGATTTTATTCCGCTTGTTCACTTTAAGTATTAATGAATATTTTAAAACACGTTGTTATATACATTTATATTTTTGTTGATTTGCATTTGATGAGGCTCCAATTGTAACTGTTTTTGGGTTTATCTAATTAATTTAAAGTTATCCTACATACCTATGTGCGCAGTGTACTATTTGTTGTAACCAATTGAAACTGATTAATTACGCAAAAGAAAGAAGATTTATATTGAAAAGCAATCACAGAAAAGTTATTCCGAAATACTCGAAAACGGTTTGGATATACTACATTGGTTCAAAAATAAATCAATTGTTTAATTAATTTAAAATATGGTAATGCAAATGTTTTCTAGTATTGTAATATGCTTCACAAAAAATGTGCCAGTATTATTTATCTTTTTTTATAATTTATTCATTCATTAAAAAATATTTATACCATTAGAAAATGACCCAGTTATCTATTAGTAAGCAACATAGTTATGCAATTAATTCATCTGCTTATTCATTTTGTTAAATGTGGTTAACAATAAAAAAATTCCTTGACATTAGTTGTTCCGTAAATAACATTTCCTTCGTGGATATACTAGTTTAATGTAGGACAGTCAGGAGAAATGAGTCAGTGGCAAAAATGAAACAGCTGCATTTACATGCCAAAATAAAAAGTAATATTATTTCATGTCATTGTTTTAAAAGTGATCATTTTTTAAAAAACTATGTTATTAATATGTAATGTACATATGGGGAGAAGACGAGGGGCGTTCACCACGCAGACTGTGCCATTGACATTTTCAGGGGGTTGCTTTTTTTAAGGAGGGGGGCGCTTTATAGCATTTTATGGGTGCACCATCACTCTTATGGTGTGGGGGGGGGGATTCTCGTATATATGAAATGGAATAATCATGTAATAGAGTTCAATGTTTTAATAAATAAAATATATAATGCATTTTGCGCAGACTGTAAAAATAAAATCAGTAACCTATTTTGATTAAGTATTTATGTTTGTGATGAACTGGAAAAGGGCAAGAATAAAAGAATCAACCCGAATGGTTCCAGCAGGGGGACTTGGTGTCATATTTGAATTCATCAATTTCTCTGTTGGTACTTTTCGGTACACTTTGTTCGTCAGAGAAATTGACTTGAGGTGAACAAATTCCTGAACGCGAAGGGTAGGTAAGGCCTGTCAAATTTTATCCGAAGATAAAAGCTATCAAGTTTGATACAAGATATGTTTTTAAGTTCTGCATTAAAAATACAATATGTTGATAGTTTTGTCTTGAAAATATTGAGAGAAAAAGATAGTTTAACAAACAATTCCCACTTTTCAGAAAGTACCCCCTCCAATCCCCCGACGATTTTGTGATTAGGAATGAAACTACTATATTATTTCATAAATTTTCAAAAATTTATAACTGTGCATATGTTATGTTGTTAACCTTGCTATTTGTCATTAGAAATTCAAAAAAAAAAAAAAAAAAATCCACGAATGATTCTAAAATTGCTTGTATTATTGCTCTTAGATATGAAAAAATTGAAACTGATATGGTATGCAATATTATAGTAAAGAATTATATTTTAGAAAAAATCTCGGAAAAAGAATTCCGAAATTCTCGGAAACGTTTTCGAAACTTTCATGAACCACAGCTGCACAGAATACTCAGAAACATTTCTGGAAATTACGGAAAGAGGATTCTGAAATACTCAGAAACGTTTCTGAAAATTACAGAAAGAGGATTCCGAAATACTCAGACACGTTTCTGGACATTACAGAAAGAGAATTCCGAAATACTCAGAAAGGTTATCGAAACATTTTAATGAACCGCAGCTGCACGATAGACTCAGAAACGTTTCCGGATTTTTTTACAATGTATGGATAAAAATCCCTCTGATGGTAACGGAAACAGTCACATCATTCAAACGGTGTCGGTAGATGGAGCTATGGTAGGCCGGTAACATGACGAAATTTGAGTTAGAAGATGGCCGCCTTGATGGAAGCATGGTCCGCAATTGAAATAAGAAGTGTGATACGGTTTTTGCGTTTAAAGAAAAATTCTTCAGTTGAAATTCATCGCCAATCGGTGGAAGTGTACGGTACCAGTGTTATGTCCGCAATGCCCGACCGCATGCGGCCACAACTACGAGCGATTTCTTAGAGTGTTTTCACTGTAAAAACGATTCAGAAACGTTCCTGGAAAATAATAGGCAGTTGATCTGTCCAATTTCTGCCACTAACATATCTCACAAAACCAGGAAAGTTTTCCGCTAAAATTCAGTAATCTTCCTGAAAAATCCAGAAATCTTCCCGTTTAAAGCCAGTCGTGTATCTGAAACTTCAAAGTTATCCCTGGTAGGGATAATATATAACAGTTTTTCACCTTCCTGATTAATCAAGAAAGTGACATAAGCAGTATTGCAACATATGGCCAAAGCTAAGCCACAGTTGCAGGTAAGTATCAAGCATCTTACTTGATTGCAAATCTTGCATAGCTATGAAGTCCATACTTATTCGTTCCCTTTGGGAGTTTAATCAGCATGGACGCCCCGTAATCGAACTGAAGCCGATACACTTTATAAATATGCTCAGTTAATCTTTAAACTGGAAGTTAAAACTATTTTTTTACAACAGAGAGAAGTCTGCATTCGGAAAACTTGTAGCAATTCAGGAAACTTTTTGACAATGATACTTGATATTTCCATAGGAAGTGGATAAAAACCATTGAAATCGCGAAAGGTTACACGAAAATACTCAGTAACGTTTCGGAATTTTTTTAGTGTTCGGTGGCAGATCTTGGACCACCCTCCTTACAGTCCCGATCACGCACCTAGTGATTTACATCTCTTCGGACCGTTAAAGAAACACTTGGGAGGTCTGCATTTCAGAAATGATGCTGAGGTTCACCAAGTCTTCTTGATGTGGTTGCACAACCTTGACGCTGATTTCTTCCGTGCCGGGTTTCGATGTTTTGGTGTACCGATGGAACAAATGCTTCGATAAGTATGGTGACTATGTAGCATGGGCAGATCCAGGGAGGGGGCCATGGTCCCCTCCGAGAAAATTTCAAGAATAGTTAAAATTCCCCCTTTTTTTAGCAAAAATGCAAGAAAATTCCATTATAATACATACAACGTCTAACAATAAGGAAAACAATGAGAGGAAGGCCATGGCAGCCCTGAAAAAGTTTCAAAAATAATTAAAAATCTTTTTCAGAGTTAAATATAAAAAATCTTTATTATTCCTCGAAATCTAACGAGAATATGAAAATAAAGCCGAGGAGCCATAAAACCACACTGAGGAAGTTTCAAGTACAGTTAACCCTCGTTTATCGCGGTTAATTCGTTTCAGACTTCACCGCGATAACTGAATTTCCGCGAAATAGGATTCTGTATTTATAAACCGAATATTTTCCTAATTAGAGGGCATAAAACTTACTGACGACAATTTAAAAAAGGGTTTAACATAGTTAGAGCCCCCTAGACATGAAACAGCACCCTAATCCAACATTACATTTGTATTACTTAATATATTGCACAAAATATGAGTAAACGAGATATTTTAGACGGAATCGATATCACATTAATTTTTGGGAAAAAAAGGACACACACACACACACATGCAGTTCTTAAATACTATTACTAACCTATGAAAATAGCTCAACTTCAACTTGTTCAATGATGAATTAATTTTCAGTTAGTGACCGTATGTGCTCCATTTCTTCCTCTATCCTCATCAAAGGTATTACGCATACAGCTTAAAAAGCTAGTACGTTGTTGAACAACGTTAGAGATGTATTTATCCTCTAGTAATAATAGTGATTTATACTTTGCAGTTAGCGTTTAAGGTTAAATTGAGAAACTTTCTTCGGCGATTTTAAACCTCCACTCCCTCAACTAGTACACCTACAGTTCCTAAGAAGAGCTTACCTTACTTAAAAGACACAATTTGTAATTCTCTTGTAAGAAAAAGTTTACACGAGAACATAAAAAAGGCTCATTGCTATAATTGATAGATAATTGATTAAAAAAAAAACCGCGATGTAGTGAAACCGCGAAAGTCGAAGCGCGAAGTAGCGAGGGACGACTGTACGGTTTTTTAAGCCCTCTTTCTTAGCTTAAATTGAAAAAAAAAATTCATTGTACTTCATGTGAAGTCTAACAAGAATGGAAACAATGCCAGAGGGAGGGCATGGCCACCTCACGAAAATTTCAAAAAAATTAAATGTGTACCAAATATTTGGGTTCATTTAGCAAAATGGGCTCGTTTTGTTGGATGTGTTTACTTTCCCCTTGGGGGAAAGAAAAGGGATATGGTGTTACTAAGTGTCCGATAAAAAGTTATACATTTAATGACTGCGCAGTAAGTTAAAGTTAGTTTTAAGTTTTAATCTGACTTTATGCAGTGCTATGTAATTATTCTTCATTCCCTTTTTAATATGGGACCCTCCAAACCATTCCTCTTTCTCTTGTTAATATTACCAAAGATCGTCTACAAACCACGTTAAAAAAAATTAATGAAAATTTTGGGAGTGAAGCACCTCAAAATCTCTTCAACCATTAACCAAACCCAAGACAGTCAAGAATGCTTTTTTAAATTTATAAATTAGTAAAATTTTCTGGGATGGGCCTTTTAATCTCTTTTCCCCTTAAACATCACCAAAAATCGTCTAAAACAGCCTTTTTAGAGTTACAATTTCGGGGTGAGCGCTCCAAACCTTTTATCCCCTACCATTACCAAAGATAATTAGAATGCATCTTTAAGATTGCAAATTAGAAAAAATTCTTGGTGTGGGCCCTCGAATTTCTCCTCCACGTATTATTACGAAAAGATCGTATTAAACTGCGTTTTTGGTTCTACAATGGCCAAACAAATTCGCCGGAGAAACCCCGAATCTCCCTCTTCTTAACATTATTGGAGATAATGTCTGCATTTTTAAGGTTTCAATTTTGAAAAATGGGCGGGGGGGGGGGCCACACCCGAGCCCTTAATATTACGAAAGACAGTTAAAATGTATTTCTAAGATTACAAATGAGAAAATTTTCCTTTGATGGGCCCTCAAATCTCTCCTCCCTCTAACAGCATCAAAGATCATCTAAAACTGCATTCTTAAGAGCTACTATTTTGAAAAATAGACAATGGAACGCCACCGAACCCCTCTTCTCCCCTCTCATTACCAAAGATCGTCTAAAATGCGTATTTACATATTCGAAAATTTTCCATGGGAGAAAACACAGGGCCCCTTTTACTTTGGAGTATATATTATACTTTACTGTTCGTTCATATCGGATTCCTCTCAATCAGAAGTCCTACACAGTCACCTCAGAATACCACTTTGAGGCGACAATATATGCACACGTTCGTTAAGAAAAGAGGAAAATTATTGGGAAGGTTACAGCCTTTATGTTAAACTTGCGTCGTCTAGTGAATATTCCTTTAAAATGCTCTAGTTAAAGGTGTGCTATATTGATATCTGTAAAATTCAAAAAGTTCCCAAAGCATCGTATTTTTCCAAATGGCCCCCTCCGAGAATTCTGTCTGGATCCGCCTCTGCTATGTAGAGAAGTAATACGTACCTGTGCCTTCCTATATTGTATATATTTTTTTAATTCTTGAATGCGCGTTTTATCTGATTGGGCTTGTTACCTTACTTTTTGATACCCCCTCGTATATGTGTGCGTATGCGAAGACATTGCGCATATTTTACATAATCACTCAAAGTACTTGAGATATTCTTTTTATGATTAGTGTGTAACACACAATAATTGTAGAAATTAAAACAAAGATGGTCACTGTAATGTTAAACATACATTTCGACACTTTTGAAATTATCCTAGCAGAGACGGACGCAGGATTTGGTTTAAAGAGTAGATGAAGTTTCAAAAATCTTGTATATAGCGTCTCCGACTTTTATTGACAAGTTTTTTTCTTCTGAAATTTTTTTTAATTCCACTTATGCTCCACTTTTAGGCATTTCCATACCGCCTCCCCTCCCCCTCCAAAAAAAGAAAGGAATTAATAATATGCAAATTAAATTAATTTATACTCATAATAGTTCCAGAACTAATTCGATACTCGTCCCTGAATCCCCTATCAGCTCCAGAATCGATAATGTTTATTGCAGCAACAGTCTTCTGTTACGTGAAACAACATTTTAATATAAGAGTTCTTTACGGTAAAAACGGAATAATTTTGCTACAAATGCTTACCATTGCTATTTGGTCTTTTTTCCATCTTTAAATTTATCAAAAATTAGTTCTTCCAACGTAGGGGGTGGAAATTTCATTACTTACAGGAAAACATTAAAAGCGGGAAATGTTAAAAAGTTAGAGAACTGTATTAGGGCAAACTATAGTCCTCGTTTCTAGGGGCTCTAGGGTAAACAAACTATAAAGTTTAAGTTACTGTCAAAATAACTAAATCGGTTCTTTATTAATCAATTCATTTGTTTTCTGTTTGAAGGCGTTTCTTTACGTTTTCCTTCTTTATCTTTACTAATAATACACCTGAAAGTCTGTATCTTTGGATGTCTGTTACGCTCATAGTGCCTAGACCGTTCGGCCAATTTACATGAAATGCACAAAATTAGCTCGTAGCATCGGGGGGAGCACCTCGAAGCGATTTTCTAAAAATTCGATTTTGTTCTTTTTCTAAAATTTTATTTTTACCACCATTGGTAGATTTAATTCCTCTGCACCGAGCGAATCACCATAACATGGACGAGCAAATTACCAGAAAATGGACGTGCAAATTAACATAGCATATTGGCAAGAAATTCATCATCCATTACTTGTAAATATGCAAGCGAACCAAATGACCTTTTAATTTTTTACTACGGGCAAAGCCGTGCGGGTACCGCGAGTATTTCATAATCAAGAAGACAAGTTGTCAAACTGTAACCAGTGGCAGATTTAAAGATTTATATACGTTGCAATTGCAGCGCCAGCCCCCCTCCCCCCACAACATAAATTATCAAAAAGGCAAACTGTACAAGATAAAATGCACAAGATAATACAAAACCGAACCCTTAAATGCGTAAATAAGTGCAAAATTTTCTCGGTAATAATGGGAAAATAAGTGAAAAACAAGCCTTTCGAGACTGTTTAAGTTACACTTAGAAAATCTTGTCATAACTGAAGAAAATAGATTTATTCTTCTATTTTTAAAAACAATATCAAGTCTCAACATGTATAACATTTTCAATAAAAAATACACTCTTTTAGATGGCAAGTATTTTCCAATTGCTGCTACTTTCATCTCAAAACCATCTGCGAGGTTTGTTTTACTTTTCAGTTTCTTCATATTTTTTAATATTTGTGCAAAACCATAGTGAAACTATTTTCTATCGATGATAAAATTTAGTTTTTAAAGAATGGCGATGTCTAAGAGACAATATGAAAAATAGATTTATACTGTAACATAAGTTGCTGAACTATTTGCGATACTTTCTTCAGTTTTAAACCAACTGTACTTAAAATTTAGCTGTTAAAGAAATGGAAGGAAAATATTACTCTTTCCTAATTTTATTTTGAAGTAAGCTGTTGTTTTCTGGGTTATACAGGATGTCTATAAACTCCTGCTCTGATAAAAAAAATATTCAAAAAAACAAAACGCTTAAATTTATACATTATTCTATTTTTTATTTTGATCTTTATCTCATCGAGTTCTTTCCCCCAAACTAGTACAATACTTGTTGAAAGCAAGTAGGTGGCGTTAACGTCGAAAACTGAAAATGGCGTCTATAAGAGAAAAAAATTCTCAGGGGCACCGACAAAGGGGTTTTGAAGGTCAACCCTACAGAGTCTTTGATTTTAGCACATATTTTCAATCCGAATATGACCTATCCAGAAAGGACTCTTATGAGCACACTCACTTCCCGGACGGTAAATTCTGACACATCTGCCTTTTTTATACCTTTTCTTTGCTAATAATAAAGCTGAAAGTCTCCCTGTCTGGATGTCCGAATATGACCTATCCAGAAAGGACTCTTATGAGCACACTCACTTCCCGGACGGTAAATTCTGACACATCTGCCTTTTTTATACCTTTTCTTTACTAATAATAAAGCTGAAAGTCTCTCTGTCTGGATGTCTGTGACACGCATAGCGCCTAGACCGTTCTGTAGATTTTCATGAAATTTGGTACAAAGTTAGTTTGTAGCATGAGAGTGTGCACCTCGAAGCGATTTTTCAAAAATTCGATTTTGTTCTTTTTCTATTCCAATTTTAAGAAAATTTTACCCAGTAAATTATCATAACGTGGAAGAGTAGATTACGAAATTATCATAACATGAAACCGTAACATGGGCGAGCAAATAAACATAGCATATTGGCGAGAATTCATCATCTATTATTTGTAAATATACAGGCGAACCAAACGGCCTTTTAATTTTCTACTACTGGCAAAACCGTTTGGGTACCACTAATAATCAATAAATTGGTTATACGATATGTTTTTGCAGTGGACTCTCTCTATCTGAAAACTCCCTAATGTGAACACCCCGATATTCTGAACATATTTGGATGGTCCCGGCAAAGCTCCATAGACTTAACATCGGCTGATCTATCTGTACTCTGAACACCTTACAGTACGAACACCCCAGTATTATGAACGTTATTTTTAACTCCCTTCAGTTATTGCCTCTCTATAAACTAAACATATTCACAATCTGTACTCATAAATTCCTGTGAAGTAAATTGCAAGGCCTGAAATACATTCAAGATTTTATCACAATGATTTAAGGGTATTAAGGGGAAGGTGGAGAGAGGAAGAGGAAAAACTATTTTCTCAATATTTCTACTGTATCACATAAACCATTCAGCTGAGTAATAAGAACCTGAAGTTTCTGCCACTGATTTCAAGAGTCCAACCATTGTATCAAGTTGTATTCAAGACCTTTAAAGTACGATTACCTTCAAGTATAATGCGGCTTAGAATCACCCGGAAACATTTTTCACTTGGATGATAAATAGAGTACACACTTCAAAAACAGAGAAAAAAACTATTTTCAGGTATTGTACCGATAGCTGTATAGCAATATCTTATTGTTGAATGAATGGAATTTTTTTCCAATTAAGAAAAAAGAAAGAAATGCAAGGGTTTAGGTCCTACTGAGTAGAATTAGATATTGCACTAGCCTCCAATCCAAAATTCAGCACCTCTATGTCAGTAACTGGTATATCTCACTAGGCGAGGATCTTTAATAACGTAAAAAATGTGTTCTGTGGCTATCTGGTGCTTGTCCTCATCTGTGGACCAACAAAATTGCTTTTTGTTTTTGATCTGGACATAAAGTGGATTCTCAGACTATTACTTTGGTTTGAATCAACAACACCTGCACTGTAAGGTCTGAATTAGTTATCATCCTACGACAAATTATATTTAAAACCAATCATTTTAAAATATAATGTACTTTACAAAATGATAGTTAACTGGGAACCATTGACTATTACAAATAACAACAACCCACTGCCCAACAGGTATTTATTGTCTAAGATAATTTTAAAAAAGTAAGTTTAAGATAATTATGCATCTAAAATATTAAAAACAATTCAATGTACTGAATTTAAAGGTAAAAATGTATATAATTAAAAAAACAAAGCAAATAATTTTATTCTGACCTCAGTCAGTCATTACCATCCAAATCTTTATGCTTTGTGCTGGATGGTAATGACGTGGATGGTAATGATATTTCATTTTATTTTACCTGTCACGAACTAAACTGTAGCTACCATTCTATAAAATTTTCACATTTTGATCAAAGGTTCATCTAATGTCAGCAAATAAAAAACCAAAAATATATAATAATGTTTAAAATAACTATTAATAGGTAGGATGGTAATGACAGCGATAAAATATTTTCTACTTAATTTGATAGCTACACATCTAAGCAAGACGCGTGAAGATTTTCACACAGTACATTTTTGCTTTTCAAACAAACTTAAGGTGTCTGCTGCTAAAACTGAATACTGTTTGGGTTGAGTTAAAACTGTTGGATGGTAATGATGCAAAATGTCAGGGACAAATTAAAACTGTTTCACTAAAATTTCAAAATTGCAACCAAACAAAAAAGAAAATTCGTTTTGAATTTGATTATGTGGGGCAATTATGAAGAAATTTTTCAAGGCATTTTTTAGTTTTATTTGCAGTATAGTTACATCACAAAAGACAAACATTGAGTCGAGGGACAGTGGATGGTAACGACTTTTTAGTATATCTTTTTAGTCTCAACAAAAATAGGAATTGTCTATCACTCTTAAATCCATGCTATTTTGTTTGGTAGATGGTGACAAATAAATAGAGTTTTAATAAAATAATTTTAAAAGATTTATGAGATTGCAGCGAACATCGGACAGAAAACTAGAGAATGACCCATCCAGTCTCGCTGTATATTGAACACCCCCATAATCTGAACACTTTTGTTCGGACCCGTGAGTGTTCAGAATAGAGAGAGTCCACTGTACGTGGCAAAACAATGCAATACATAACGCTACAATATGTAATTACATTTTTTAACAAAATTTAACAAAAAGAAACTCTCAATGTTTACTGAGCATAAAGGAAGACAGAAAAATATTTACAGTACTGTATATACTCTGTGAGGAACTATTATACAGTAACTAAACAAAGAAAAGTGAATTGACTTCTGAAAAATACACAGACCTCACGCAAAGAAAGTTAAATTAATTTCTATAAGAAAAAACGGATTTAATCTCATTTTGAAAAATCACTGATTTTCGGCTGAGAGAGATTTGAAATTCTTTTCCTACCTGCCCAGTCCTCCATTCACTTCTACTGGTAAAAGTTAAGTCGAAATATTCCTTACTGAGTGACTGTTGTCTTCCATCTGTTCATCTGGAAAGAACTTGGTGACTAAAACTTTTAACAGGTCGAAAATGATTTATTTCAATTTCCCATGTGTGGAAATCTATCATTTTGCATGGTAAATATAATAGCCCATCTCTATTATGGGTGTACTTAGTTTTATTTCTTTAATCATTGTATATAATTATTTATTTGATGAAATGTATCTCTTCCTTAGCAATTTTTGAGCAGTTTGTTAAACTTTCATGCGGTTGCTTTCGGATTTTTGACGTTTTGGATTTTTGATATTTGATATTTTTGACATTTGAGATTTTTGACATTTGAGGCAGTGAGAAGCAAAGGGATGTAAGTGGACATTTTCAGGTTTTGAGTAAAACGCGTATAAAGATAGGCTTTCATTGATTTTTTTTTTCGAAATCCTACTGTAGAGTAGCACTTACCGGGGCTGCTAGCACTATCTCCTGTTCGAAGACAGAGGAGATGTTTCCCTACTATTTGTACTGGTTATCTCCAAATTCTTAATTTTGCCACTTACATCCCTTTGCTTCTCACTGCCTCATTTGAATTTTTGAAGTTCAACTGCATTAAAATGAATTACAAGCAGTATTTCATTTGTTAACAAATAGGGCAACAGATAAAATTTTTAAATCGCTGAACTTTTTTTCTTTGTTGAGCATCAATGAAATCGTTACTAATGCCGTGAATATAGTGTTAGATTATATTTAAAATCTGCTATTAAAAAAAGGTCATAATTCGAGCTTTACACAACTTTTAAGTTTCAAAAAAACTTCATCAGAAGCAAAAAAAAAAAAAAAAAACGCTCTTTCAATTGGTATAGTAATATTTTAAATATGCAAGTGTGTTTTCGCTATGAAAATTGCAAAAAAAAAAAAGAAAAAGAAAAAAAAACATCTTAAATTTCAGTGTTTTAAATCAAATATCTTCTGTGACTTAAGTCATACGACAACAAGACCTAGCTTAGAACACTGTTGATTAAGTCTCCTTTCAAACCAAAAAAAAAACCCTGAAAATTCAAAATTTTATTTAGCAGCAAGGGGCCAGAAAACCCGTTTAATTTAGTTACATAGCAAAATTTTCATTCACTTTATGTAGGATTTTTTTTTTTTTTTAATGAAAACAAAAACGCAGTCTCCAGCCAATTCGTTGCATTTCCCACGCAACAAAAGAATCGTTTAGCGGAGTGCCATCTTTTGTTCTTTTGTTCTCACTAAATTCAATATCCTGAATAAAAAGGCCACTCAAAATGAAAATTTCGCTATATAATTAAAACAAGAATGTTTTCTAGTAACTTTCTGCAGAATAAAGTTTGAATTTTCTGGTCCATCTTTACGTAAAGAGTTCCTTAAAACCCTCATTTTTTTCAAATGCCTCTAAAACCTGTTAAACGAAAAAGTGGAAGCTCTCCTTTTCAGGGAATGTAGTGCTCAATAATGCTAATAAAAAAATTAAAAAATTTAAAATTGGTATTTTTGAAAAAAAAAAAAAAAAAAGATTTTTTTCCAAAAGACTTCGGAAATATAAAATTTAAACATATGTTGCAAAATGTTGCATATTTTTTTAAACAAGAAAAAATAACCTTTTAAATAAAACAAACCACAACAAAATATGTTGTACCCTTCCTGAGATAATGTACTTTAAAGATTTTGTTGGAAATCGCAAGTGGGAAACAACTACTGGGCCGCCACCTTTGACGGCCTCTCGGCCCAGTTATTTTTTTGAACAAAAACAAAAAACACGTATTTCTTACTTTTTTATGAATTTTAACTATAATAAACTAATGAATTTTTTGTTAAATTCAAAAAAAATCTGAGACCATCAGTCAAGGTAATTTCTGGTTGAATTGACACTTTAGATTTTTTTTGGGGGGGAGAATAAGATGTTTTTCTCAAGAATTTTTCCAATATTTTTGTGTTTTGCAATAAAATTCGAAAATTTTAAACCTTAATTTTAAAAAATGCGATTTTTTTCTCTTAATACACATATTTTTAAATATAATCCTGCGTAAATTTAGGAAAGGAATAATGTTCAGACTAACATTTTTGTTGAATTGTAAGAATAATTTTTAATTTAAAGAGGTTTTTTTTCATGTTTTTCTTTGCCATGAGTTCGGGTTTTAATGATGCGCACGAAAATAGAAATCCAACTAAATTAAACTTTTCTGAAAAATTATCTGGAAGTAACAATTTTCAATTCACCTTACGAAATACCAAAATCATCGATTAAGTATCATTTTCTGTTGGCTGGTTAAAAATATGATAGACTGGTAAGCTTCTTAAAAATTCTCCACTTCTGATTATTACTACTTAATATTAATTATAATAATTTTCAAAACAAAATTTTTATCCTTTTCAATGAAATCCGTCAGTTTGCAAACTTTTAATTGAAGTTCATTTTTACTACATAAATAGCCTTTTTTTTATTATATTTGTAGTTCATTTCTCTCTTTAATTCTAGCCCTCCCCCCCCCCCCCCCTTGGTTATACTTTGAAAAGTTTTAATTGAAGTTTTTTTCTACAATATAAATATTCTTTCTTTATTATGCTTATAGTTTCTTCCTCTGTTTCATTTACAGTTTTTTCTCTCTGATATATTTTGAAAAGTTTTATCTGAAGTTTATTTTTACAACGTTTTATTCTTCATCTTGTATTTATAGTTTTTTTTAAAAATCTTTCTCTGTTATATTTTGCAAAGTTTTAATCAAAGTTCTTTTTTACGATGCTTATTCTTTCTCTGTTATATTTATAGTTTATTACTGTTATATTTATTTTATTTTCTTTGTTATATTTTGAAAAGTTATCGTCAAAGATCGTTTTTAAGACGAAAACATTCTTTCTGTGTGTATTTATAGTTTCTTTCTCTGTTACATATTAATTTCTTTTCTCAGTTATATTTTGAAAAGCTTTAATCTAAGCTCATTTTAACAACGCAAATATTCTTTCTCTGTTCCAAACAAAAATTCAGAACTCCTCACTTTCCTTAAGTAAGAAAACATATATTAAAACATTTAAGATTGATAATTTTTTAGAAATAAGTATTCTAAAACAGTCCAAACACAAAAGATTTACTCACACTTTCAGATAGATTCCAATCTTCCTCTGTCAAAACCAAATTCGTCCGATCCAAAGGTGAAATATTCGGAAACGGTACTGGGCGCATTCTTTTATAGGAGCTAAATTATCCTAAAACAATCTGCGCGAGAACAGGTGAGCGCACAACTTTTCATCCAATGAAAGCACTCGCTTGAGCATGGAAATAAATGAGAATTAAAATGTAAAGATTTTTTTTTTTTTTTTTCAGAAAACTGCCGTGAGTTATGTTTTATTAGGTTATCAGCTTTTTTTTTCCTTTGAGACCGATGAAAGCATAAAATGTATAAGTGAAAATAGGTGCCTGGAATGAACTATATGTTAAAAGTTTTTAAGGTAAGTTTCTAAAACTTGAGTATATCTTTCAGCTAAATTAAATCATTTCTGATTTTAGATTTTAAGATCTTGTTACTTCTTTCATTACGAAGAAAAGAAAACAGTTAAAGATTTTTAACAGATAATTTTCTATTTACTACGTTATGTATATTATGTCTCAAAAGTTATTCGAATGCAGAAAAAGAAAATAATTCAGACTTTTTCAAAAAATATCTTCTTCCTTCCAATTCAGATCCAGAATTGATATTTTCAAATAGTAGCACTAATTTGATAAATATTACTTCAAGGTAAAATCTGTATCTCAGATCCAGAAGGACGTAAGTCACATTATGATAATTTTACAGGAGAGAGGAAAAACTTTTTTATGACGCATGCAAAGGATGGAACGCGCGTTCTTTTAACCGTGATAAAAAAAAATTGAAAAGGATTTTTTTAAGAAGGACGTTCACATGGCTCGATGCGGAATAGGCTTCTAAACACAGTGTACTAATTAATAGAAAATCGTAATTTTTGGACTTACGTCACTCTGGCTCTGACGTAAAGAAATAAGAAAATAACAACGTCAAAAAGCAGAAATTGCAGAGTAATGCAGGCACGTGTTTCGGCGCCACAAGGAACGCCTTTTTAAATGCAAAAGGAATGAGCTGATGGATGAAAATACAATTACAAATGTGACGACCAGTAGTAGGCTCTTGGTCCAGATAGGCCGGTCCTAGTCAATTTATTAGTCCTCAATGAAGATCAATGGCCCTCTTAAAGCTATCCACCCCCTTGCTCATTACCACCTCTTCTGGTAAGCTGTTCCAAGTGCCACAGCCCTACTAAAGAAGTAGTTTTTCCTTATTTCCAGGTTAGCCTGAGATTTGAATAGCTTAAAACAATGACCCCTCGTCCTGCTTTCCGGGCAAAAATTTAATCCATTAACATCTTTCGTTTTGATAAAGTTAAACAACTGAATCATGTCCCCTCTGATCCTCCTTTGCTCCAGGCTATACATATTAAGCCTATTAAATCTGGTATCATAATCCGAATTTGAAAGTCCCCTTAGTAGGAGACATCCATCATCATCCATAAGCTCATTTCTTTTGCATTGAAAAAGGCTTTCATTGTAACGCCGAAACACGTATCTGCAGTAATCTGCAATTTGTGCTTTTTGACGTTGTTATTTCTTATTTTACTTTTTAGCCCAAAGGTTTGAATTTATCTTATTACTTCAAGGGTTCAGGAGTCGACTTTAATTTAATTAAAGTACAAAATCTTCAAGTTCCAGGAATCATTTATTTTAACAATGTAAATGTCTGCGTTACATAACTAAGACATCTTCAAACATATTGAGTCAACTGCTAACATAACTAAAATGATTATACGGCGGCATGAGCGATTACGATTACAGGGGTGTCCGACGTATAACACGGTTAATTCGTTCCGTGTAGCATCGAAACCGTGTTATACGAGACTGTTTTAAAAATAACATTTTTACTTATTTTTAATACTAATTATGTATGTGCATGAGAAAAATCAGGTTAAAATGTACCGTGTTACATCGAAACCGTGTTATACGAGACTTGGAAATAATGTAAATCAAGGGATGTGTACCGTGTTTCATAAAAACAAAGTAAAAACTTATAGGAGTTATAACTCATTAACGGAATGTATTAAACAAAAATGAAATTCCATCTTTTATAAATATAACATTCGAGTTATATCAAAACCATGAAGTATTGAATACTGTGTATTATCGAAACCGTATTATAATAATCGCAAATTTGGTACCGTGTAATATCGAAACTGTGTTGTACAAGTACCCTGTTATACGAGGGACGCCTGTAGTTCGAAATAAAAATGTGTGTATCGAGTTAACTCAAGAACTCTAACACAATTATTTTAATAGGCAAAGCAATGCAGCTATTTGGAATAATTTTGATCTATAGTTTCTGTACTTTTAATTGTTTCACACATCTTTTTTGAAAGTTACAGCATTTATTGAGATAAAATACTTTTGAATAAATTAGTACATAGAACTAGTACATTAAATGTCTAGAGAGATAGCTCTTTAATTTTAAAAATATTTAGTTTTAGAGACGGTTAAAAATTTCGAATATGACAGAAAAAGTTTGGAAGGAATGGATAAGTCAATCCGAGGGAAGAATGGTTCCTCCCACTCTAGAGGCACTATTGTGGGCTCATTTAATGTGTCAATTTTATTATTCCGGGGGGGGGGGGGGGGGGGGCGCTTGGAAAGTTTGAAATTGTATTTTTTTTTAAACTAAGCTTTTATTTATAACAACGTATATTACAGAGAAAGTAACTATTGAAATATGCGTGCCTGTTTGAGTGCGTTTTTTCTTCCTTTCTTTTTTTTTCTTTTCTTTTTCTCCCAAAAATTTTTCAGATCGTTGTAAACGTTATGATACTCAATTTTACGAACGTCTGGTGAGAACAAAAAATTCTCATAAAATCGAGATGTCGTAAAATCAAATAGCACTATTTCAATTTAAAAAAGAAAAAAAAATGTGTCCTGTGAGTTGTTCGTAAAATTGCAAGTGTTCGAAAATTAGAGGTTCGTAAAATCGAGCGTCAGTTTGTTTTCGGTTTTGCGTGAAGCGTATTTATAACAAATATTTCCTCCAAGGAATGGTAAATGGTTGTAAAAATGGTAGTGGTATAGGTAAATGATTGTTGTTGATAATATCTATTTACCGAATTTCTAATTAAAATGAACAAAAACCTTCGATGAAATGTAGATGTAATACGTATCAAATTATACCTAAGTTTATTTTCTGAAGATAAAGTCTTACGAGTGTAAAAAGAAATCAAATCATTTTTATTGGAAAACTTACGTGCAAAAGAACAAACCTTGTGATTTTAGAAAAACTATTTCAAGCTTTCTCTTTGTAATTTTTAAACGTTTTATTGATTATAACCATCGGTTCTTCTGTTAAAAAAAAAAAAAAAAAAAAAAAAAAAAATCATATCATTTATTGGCACTGCTGCTAGAAAGGGGGAAAAAGAATCAACAATATGTTTCTATTATTGAAAAACATCTGGAAAATTAAATCTTGTAGCTACGCTCAAAACAAAATATTACGAAAATCAATACGATTGAATGCGGTAGATTTTGTTTATGCATTACACATAAATGAAAAATAATGTACGCGTTAAGTATAAACATAAAACTCTTCACCATAACTTCTCTTGAATAATTAGTTCACATAAAATTCTTCACAACAGCTCCTCTTCAATAATTAGTTCACATAAAATTCTTCATCACAGCTTTTCTTCAATAATTCGTTCACATAAAATTCTTCACCACAGCTTTTCTTCAATAATTTGATCACATAAAATTCTTCACCACAACTTTTCTTTAATGCACTGTATAACAAAAACAATCGACGCCCCAAGAAGAAATTGTCTGAATAAAGCGAAATTTTACATACGTGAGGGCAATATTGATATAAGAAAGCGATTAAAAATGGAAGCAAAATGATCAATTATTATAGGAAAAAATTCCAAATGAATGGAGTGGAGGTTTTAATACCGGCTGAGTCATCTTTATCGCGAATGTATGAAGCGATGCAGTCGAGCATTGAGACATAGCAGTCTCGTACGATGTCCTACGTTATCTCGTACCATAGTTACTGCAAACGCACCATTTATTCGATCAAACTCAGAGGCTGTACAGTTTACCGTCTCTAGTGGTCCCAGATGTCCTCGATTTGTGACGAATCAGAGCATCGCGCAGGTCAGAGAAGGTGATAGTGAGGAGGAGAAATACCCTTGAGGCCCTTACTGTGTGTGACGGAGCATAATCCTGTTAAAAAGTGGTTCCTGAAAGCCAACACGTGTGATTTAAGCACGACACTAACGTACCGCTACGCTGTCATGGTATTGTGGATCAATATGAGGGATGACTATTTTTCGCATATCGTCACCTCAGAGCAACAGTAAGACATCTAACCCCGGGAATAACTCTAAGATATCCTACAGTTGCTCTGAGGTGACGATATGATAGCACCATAGACTAATAATAAGAGTAGACCGAGCTTTCTCATTCTTGCTGATAAAGAAAATTGGTTCATAGATGTATCATGTGACTAGTGGAAGGGCTTGGCGAAGACTTTGGCAGCATGGTTGCTAGATGGCAGCATTATCTAGAGTTTGGCACTCGACATGTATTTTAAGACAATTTGTTTTCATTAAAAAAAACTTCCAGGTGCAGGGATTGAACTGTTTTTCTTTTAGTTATGCATTATTTTGACATTAGTAATAGTTTTTGATCAGTTTTCGGTAACTTTTATTTCATTTGGAGCTGTCAGCGTTGGCGTGAACGAAATGGCGTAAACGTTTTGCGTTAACGCAAAAATGTACTAATCGGTATCTTAAATTGAAACTGTAGGTAAAAATCTTACCGTTTGCTGATTCTTCTTGGTCGCTTGCATCTTTTATTGCTTAGAGAGTTATTGAAATTGACTAAAGAAAATGCACAATACTATCTAAACGAAAAACTCACTATATTAACAAAATATTTACAACTTAGAATAACAAATTTACAAATCGGACTCCATAAAAGATCATTCTTCCGTGTTCCATCAATTCTATTTATTTTATTTCGCGCGCTGTTGCTAGGATATCCACCAGTCACATGGTTTGGTTTATGAGCAGCAAAAGGGTTGCCATAGCTCGGTCTACTCTTATTATTAGTCTATGGATAGCACCCCATAACATCAGCCAAATTTTGGGTGCGGTGTACCACTGAAAAGCAATGGCACTACTGTTTGTCCACCGATTAAATGGAAAGGCAAACTTCCGGTTTAAAGGCGGAAATGGACGCTTCTATTAGTTTTCAGTAATGTCAGCATTTGCAGATGTATGTCAGCTTCTAAATTGAGCTGAGTTTCATTCAAATAAGCGAAACACGCGCACCAAATTCTTACTTTTCCCCCTCATTCAGATAGACTCGTCTTAACTGGACGTTTGCTAAATCCATGTGATCCGTGGTCAAACTATATTTGGAGTTCACAAAGGGTTCACCTTCGGCGTACAAAAATGTCATCATCACCCGAAGTCAATCTGGGTTCATCGTTCGGCTGAAAAAGTTAATTAATTTTCTTTTTTTTTTAAGTTTGTTTAAAAAATGATTAAACATTTAAAATTATAAAATAATTAAACTACATAATGAAAAAACTAGAACAACTGAATTTTTAAAAAGGGAAAAAAAAACTTAATTCATTTACTTACTGGCGAAAGCAAGATGGCGACGAAAGCTTCAAAGAATGATGACGAATACATTATTATAAAATAAAACTAGTATGTTGTGGCCATCACGAAACTTTCTTCTATATTTTTCTTTTTTTTTTTTTTTCTGATCCCTCCCCATGCTTGACGAGGAAGCAATGTTCCCAACAAAAACAAAATGACACATGCAAAAACTTGACGACTATCCCAATGTCTGAATTATTGCAAAAGCAAAGCAAAGAGCGAAAATTGAAAGTTATTTTAAAAGCCTTGCTTGAATGAATTACAAATATTTTATTTGTTAACAAACATAAGATGGCAACAGTTAAAAATTTTAAATCATTGGGATAATATTTCCTATCATTTCCATACAATTAAAATCACGAGAAATACGCAGACGACAATCTATTACAATTTATCTTTCTTATTGTTGCATTAATAAAAATATTTTTATTCGCAAAAAAAAAATCAACACCTCTTGGAGCGATCGGCGTCAAAATAGAACCAAAGCCTGTTTACATATGGATTCCCATATATTCCAAATTTCAACCAGAACGTAGCATTACTTCTTGAGATAGGGCACTCAAAATGGAAAAAAAGAACGGGTGATTGCGCTACCCCCTTTTTAGCTGTTGACACAAAAATAAAATCAGTTCTTATACCCACTAAGGGCTACTTGCGGATAAATTTTTCTTTCATTCCGTTCATTATTTCTTGAGATACAGCAGTCACAATTGACGACAAAAAACGTTCTATAGCTCAACCCCCGTTTGAGTTATTGACACCAAAATTGAATCAGCACCTGTTCCTGTTAATACCAACATATGGACCAAATTTTGTTTGATTCCGCCATTTACTTCCTGAGGAATAGCAAGCACGCGTAACTCGAAAAACGTCCCATTGCTCCACCCCCCTTGGAGGAATCCGCGCCAAAAACTAATGGGCACAAGTTCACATACGGGCACATATGTGTACCAAATTTCGTTCGATTTCATGCGGTAGTTTTTGCTGTAGAGTGGCCACAAAAAACTGGTCACACACAGACGTGACACACATACATACACACACATACATACATACACACACACATACATGCATACACACACACATACACACACACACAGAGACAGACAGACATTTTCCAAAAATGGTCGAAATGGACTCAGCACACCTCAAAACGTTCGAATCCGTCAAAATTCGAAATTCGAAAATTTGCACGAATCCAATACTTTCTTCTATATATTAGATATAGAAGAAAGTAAAAAGAAACAAAACAGATTATACATGTGTAGCATACCTTAAATTAAAGGCTAATAAGAGTAAAAACCAAAGAATTCAGTTCGGTTGTTCCTTGATTGTACATTTGTTTCAGTGAAACAAATGTACTTCTAGTCCACTGCTGAAACCCGTACACGGTTAAAATAAACAAACGAACGAAATGTGGCAAGCGCACTATTAATGCATCAATACAATGTTTCAAATTTCACCCTGCTCACCGTTAAACGAACGGCCGTTCATTTGTTTACGAGATCGCACTGCACCGCTCATTTTAAGGAGTCAGTCTTTTAAACCCGTTCGTTCAGAGATACATCGCTACTACAGGAGAATTTCGAAATATTCCATAAGTTTCATAAGTAATACGTGCACTGAAATAATAATATGAATGTGTCTTACACTAAAAAAAAGAAATGATTTCTAGTAGCCCCGTATGCAATTATTTGCAGCTTTTGTGCTTGATAAACATAACTTTTTTAAATAATTATTTTTAGCACAAAAACATAACCACCGTATTATGCGAATGAAGTATTCGTTTGTTTGTAAACTTCCTATTATCCGCGGATTAAGGTGACACGGTGAACGCGGATAGCCGAATCAAAGAGAATTTCGTGGAAAATCCGCAAAATAGATAAATAATAAAAAATAAAAAATAAAAAAAATACAGTCGAACTCGCTAAAAACGAGCTTTGATTTGACGAGAACCCGGATTTAGCGAGGAAATCAGAAATGGTACTTGTATGGCGGGGGTACAATGTTGAATCAATGGGAGCTTGGGAGCATGACTCACTTTCAACATTTTTTTTTAAGATTCCAAAATCAGCCAAAGTTAGGGATAAATCATAAATCCTGAGCGCAAGACATGACAGCATTTTTTTTAATAATTTGTGGAGTAAAGAAATATTCAAAAATAAAAAATGTGTGTGTTAAAAAACGTGTATTCCTCAAGAATAATGATATAAGAAGGAGACATTCAGACAGTTCAAGGCATAGTAACGTAAAAGCAACTGTATGATGAATTTTTATGATTTTTTTCACGAACTAGATTTTTACGAGCACTCGGCTATAACGAGCAAATATCGCGGTCCTTTTACGTTCGTTATAAGCGAGTTCGACTGTACTAGCCTATGCAATAGCTTTAAAAAAATCAATAACACTTGCATACAATTTAAACTACAACTAAAACTGATAACAGAGTATGAAAGCTAAACAACGATTGCTCATTATTGCAAACGGATTACACATATGCCAGTAAATTGTACAACTGCATTAACAGATTAAACTAAGTTACCCCAAAAACATATAGGGGAGGAGAATTTTCCCCAACAAAACTGGTCCGGTCTCTCGTTTACGCGCGTAAATAGAGTAGATCTGAATCAGTAAATACTTTAGACCTAAAAATCAGATTTCAACTATCCAGTTTCTTTGACCTTGGAAAGTTTGATGTAATTGGAAGGGAAAGGGAAGAAAGAAACGGTAATGTCTTAAATAGATTTTTCACTTTTTTTTTAAGTGTGAAAGACCGTCGATAATCGAAAGTGTACTACTTGGAAGCACCAGAATGAAATACACATTATATTTCAGCTTGTTTTGTTCGAAGCTTAATTCAACTGTAATAATTTGAAGCATCATGAATGCCACCGCAACGGACACCATGAAACACATATGGTCAAACTTAATTTGGTACCGAAATTCCATCACAATACCATTTTCCATGAAGCGTTCCTCATTTCTATATTCGCAATCACAATTCGATCGACGTTTTCGCAGTCCTAAATTAAGACTAATGCTTTGTAATGGCATTTATGCGACTGAACCCTTGCGGTGATTTATGAAGGGTGAGACCGATTATTCAACTTTCTCAGACACATGTAACAGCTGTCGCTTGTTTCAGATTTGTGACTAGTTCTCTTTGAGTAGGAGATATTTGCAGAAAATAAAAGAATGAGAAGAAATTTCATAAGTGGTTCTGATGGTTCTTCATTAACATATTTGCTGAGGAGTAAAACAATTAAACGAGATATGTTCCGTTTTCAGCTAACTTTCTTGAAAAGGTTCAAGAAAAAAAAAGTTTGAAAAAAAAAAAGCATGGGTGAAAACTTAATATCTCGCAAAAATATCTCAAAGCAAAAGTAAAAATATATTTATTACTCAATAACAAGCAACTAAAATTAAAACTTTTAAAAAAACCCGTCTGGGTCGAAAATGTAGAATCAAGAGGGAAAATTGAAAATCCTTTTAAAAGCCTAAGTACTATTAATATCAATTACAAGTATTTTATTTGTTAACAAATAGAAACTGGCAACTGATAAAAATTTTAAAATATTGCTTTTAATTTCTTTGTCGGCCAACAATGAATTCGATTACTAATCGCTGAAAAAAGGCTTAGCCGTATTTAAAATCTGCTTTAAAAAGCGTTATAATTCGCATCCTATGTAACATGGAAGTTCCAAACACATTCTATCAGACGCATAAAAAATACTCTTTATTTTTGTACCAAATTTAAAAAAATTTTAAATATATTTTCACTGCAAAAATCACGAAAAACCTTTTAGAGTTTTTTAATTAATGTCTTTGTTAATTAGGGTCATTCGAAGACGCAACCGAGCTAAGAACACTCTTGATCAACTCTCCTTTCGAACAAAAAAAAAAGTTTTTCAAAATCGGTCCATCCGTTTAGGCGGACAGACACACACAACAGAAACACATACCACACAGACACGTCAAACTTATAACCTCCTTCCTTTGTGTGTCGAGGGTTAAAAACAGTAGAGCTTCATTTATCCGGATGTTTGGATGAACCGGATCTTTTTTCTTTTTTTTTTTAATATGTTTACACAGGAAATGGTTTTTATTATGTAACAAAAACCTCCAGTAGGTAAAACATTCACTTTTTAATTAACACGCTTTTATTAGCTTCACCTGTATGCATATGGCTATATACATAGACGCAGCGTTGAAGGCGCCTCCCCACCCTCCCCCACTTGCTCGACACTTAATATTTGGCACCTGAAAAAACGTAGGTTTGACATAAAACTAGATCATCCCAATTCAATAAAAGCAAGCGATTTTTATAAAGTAAATCAGACTACCAGGCTGGCGAAATTGGGTTGCTATATTTGCAATATAACAACCCAACTTTGGCAATATTAGAGCTTTTTCAGCATCTTTTAATGTTTATAAGAAAATGAAAAAATATATATATATTGACAGTGAATTTTTTCTTGAAATTAATTATTTAATAAATTTGAAAAAAAAAAAAACTGATTTTACTGACTAAATGCAGTAAACACTGATTAATACTGACAAAGTTTTTAATACGGAATTTCACTGACCATTTTTACGCCCTGCAGTTTACATAGGGATACATAAATCGTCGGTTCCCCTCCCTCTCGAATACTTGGCACGAAAAACTAAACAGCACGGGTATAATTGCTATCCGAATTTCGTTCGATTTCATGCAGTACCTTTTAAGTAGAGCAGCCCCAAAGCTCTTAACATTTTTCAAAAATGGATCCTGCACACCCCAAAACATGTAAGCCCTAAGAAACTCGAACACTTTTCTCCATATTAGATATGGAAAATAGTAATGATGAGGGTTAAAAAAATATTTTTTTTTAAACCAAAATATACCTTTATTTGAGAAAGATCCTTTGGCGAGCTCCACTACACTACACTAGGGTCCCGGTACGTATTACTGAACATGGTTTAACCAGATAAATGGGGAACCATGAATTATTGTCTTTTTTTTTAACTTCCTTTTACAAAAAAGGAAATATTGTATTCGCGAAAAAAAAATTCACTCAAAAATCGACCTTAATTTCCATTTTGCTCACCCCCGAATGATCACGCGAAATACCCATTTTGACCGTTCCCGAGTTAGTTACAACGAGTTTTCTCGTGACGTCTGTATGTACGTATGTATGTTTGTGCGGATATGCGTATGTTTGTCGCATAACTCAAGAACGGTATGTCCTAGAAAGTTGAAATTTGGTACGTAGACTACTAGTGGGGTCTAGTTGTGCACCTCCCTTTTTGGTTGCATTCGAGGGTTTTTAAGGGGGTCTTTTGCCCCTTTTTGGGGGGAAATCATAGTTAATTTCGATGTGAACTTAAGTGGTGTTACGATTTGGCGGGCACTTGGCGATATATCGCCAGTTTTTTGGTCGCCAAGTTTTGTTGCCAACTTGGCGACAAGTTTGGCAATTTTTTTTTTAAATCTGGTTTTAATTTGGCCACTGTTGGTGATATTTAGAGAGTGAACTATTGAATCATATTAAAATTACCAATAATGGGAAAATGATATTAAATTGGAGTAAAAGGAAGTCATGTGATGCACACATCAGCTCGTTTTTTTACCCAGACTAGGATTCGAGCAACTCCTGATCCAGCGTCCCCAGATGTATTAATTTGGAATGCTAACTCAGGAGACTTTTTGACCGAAACATATTTAACGTGTCCCAGTCACCCGTTGCGAACACAAAGCATCTTCGACAGGATGGCATCGAACCCGAGACCTTTCAGTTTCGAGTCCAATGTCTTACGACTGCGCCACCACGGCCTTATGACGAACTACATGGTTGACGGGACAATGAGTAACATGTAAGCATCCATTAGTCAGTGTTTATCTATATGAATTTAACTCAAGGAAAATCTCAAACACTGAGATTTTTGCTTTTTCTTTTTTTTTCTAATTGTTACCAAAAACTACGCACCCATTCAAGTATTTCTGCTTTACTGATATTGCCAAAATAAAAATATTGCCAGAAATTTTGGTGACGCCTAAATCTCAATTAGTAATTTCTGGAAGAAACGCCGCGGCATTTATGATGAACTCTTTTCTCCCCGGTCTTAGTCCGTTTCAACGAAACAATAAATAAATAGATAATGACATATTCTGATACAATTCTACATTATCTACCCGTTAATTAAAAGTTTTAAATACTGTAAAAGACCGAGTGTTCGAAGAGTGCAGGAAAATCCAAATTTCTTATTTACGAATCTTTCGTATAGCTGATTACAACTATACAGATCTCATTTAAAAAAAAAAAAAATGTAAAACCTTAAAAGAAACGTATAAGGAAGCAATAATAATAATAATAATAATAAATCTGTACATGTTTTTATTAGTATAGAAGGAAAGCGACAAGTGATAGAAATTCGCATAAACTAACCGTTTTTTAAAAATCGCGAAAATGAACTTTTTTCATACAAAAATAATTGTTCATTCTAGACCGTAAACGTGACATCAAAAAAAAAAAAAAAAAAGTATTGCAAAAAATGCGATTTTTCTCCAAAAATCGGGAATCTATTTCACACGGAATTTTATTCCCCCCCCCCCTCCCCCTTCAATTTGGGGGAAAGAGCCGTACACAAGTATAAACTGTAAATTCTTTCTTTTTAATATGCTTTTTGATGAGCATTTTCTACTCTGATATACCAGGAATGAGTTAATCATCGTTTTAAAGTGTAGCGTTTCTGGGCATTTTAAATTTTTTTGGCGCCAGTTTTTTCGGGATCCAGCGATTATGTCGATGCGGCGCACAGTGGTTCAAGGGCGGAAAAAATAGTTATTTTTAAGTTTTAAGATAAAAAATATTTCATGCCGTAATTACTTAGCCCTTGAGTCGTAGTAACTTACCTAATAAGAGTTTTTTGAAGAAAAAAAATTCGTGTTTACAAAAATAAGCCGAGATTGTTGAACAATTATGTTTTTACTTTTTTCGGACGTACGCCTTATACTTCAGTTTTAATTCATTCGTTCAATAAGGAGGACTAAAATTTAATAAAAGTCATTTCTGATTGGTTTTTCACACTTATAGGATGCATATTATATCGTAATTAAAAATTAAAAATTCATCAAAATTGAAAACTACCTGAAATAACAAAACATTATTTTCTTAAAAATATAATGAAAAGTATTGTGGAATATACTTTAATCGGCGGCTTCCGGTGGGCTAAAATTTACATATATCAATAGTTTAATCCTTCCTGTAAATAAACAACAACATTTTAGCTGCGACCACCTGCGACTGCAGTTGTGGCAGATGTTTTTGTTTGATCTTTCCTATTTACGAATACCAATATAGTGAGTTAGAAAATAACTCGTAACGGCATGACGAGGGTAAATTGCTTTTTTATCAAAGAAATTGGTCATCAAATTTGACATGCTCCACACTAACGTAGGTCACAGTTTCACTACTTTGAAGGAGAGCCTAAAAACGTTTGTTTACTGTTTCCGAAACTTGGGGCTTTTGAAACATTCATCAATAAATAAAGAGGATTTTTTAAAAACAGATTTACGTTGTTATGGCTTAATGCGGAGCATTATTCTACATGCAATGCAGTAGTAACCTGAAAATAACAATTTTCGGACCCGTTTGGCTTTAAAGAAGATACATATGAGAAAGAAATTTTTAAAACTCGTACAGAATTCTATATAAAAAGTTAAATAACCATTTTGTTCATAAAACAATGAAATTAGAAAATCATTAAACGTTTAAAATTACTGATTTCCTTTTCGAAATCATTCTTGTATAAAGCTGTTCTCAATTTGCCAACATTGCCAGTAAATATTATTCGAGGGTATCAATTGCAATAAATAAACCTTGCGTGTGGTAGACGACTGATTTAATTTATATTTTTTATTAAAAACAGAAATGAATTTAAACCACAGAGAAACCCCGATTTCACGCTTCTCGGAGGCCTGAATCAAACATAAAATACATAAAATATGGGAAAACGTCAATTCGAATCCAAAAACATAAAATATGGGAAAACGTGAACTACCAGAAATGTATAAAAAGCAAAAATCAGATAAGGAAACAAAAATAGTAATAAAGGTTGCTATGATGACGCTTATAAAATGTAAAAAAGCGATATTTTACGAAAAGAACATTATTGTACACACCAGTTTAGATCATTCTAACACATTAAGTAACGAATTTGGGCGTTTACGTAGAAAATAGTCAGAAATAATGAGTTATTGAATCCAAAGTAAATACAGCATCTTCTAGGATTGGAACACTTTGTAAATTTTTTTCCTGGTCTTTATGATAAAGAAAATAGTTTTTCACTATTATTAAGCTCTTAAATGCAGTAGACGAGTTGTGTTTCTTCTTATTATTATTCATTTCCATTGGCGGCTGAAAAGTCCATAAGGTCAGCTACGGATGGAGCAGAAGCGTTTCTGTTTTCATGGATTAACTTTCAACAGAGTGGATTATCTTTAAAAATGCACAGAGGGAAACACTTTTCTTAATTTTGAAACATTTTCTCTGTTTTTTTTAACTGCCAAGGGAAAACGTAAAATGCGGGAAATTCATAAATAACAAACTTTCCATCCGGGTTAAATTAATATTATGAGTGTACGAAAAAACTGGGACCTAATGATAAAAAACGTAAAATGTGGGGAAAACGTAGATTCGAGGGACGTAAAATCGGGGTTTCGCAGTGAATACGATCAGCAAGCATGAAGATAAATATTACCATGAAATAATTTTAACAATTTACCAAAGCATTTTTTGAGAATATTCAAAGTTATTGAATTTTTTCCGCTTTTTGGTCGTTTCGAACCACTGTGCGGCGTTTCTTCCGAAAATTACTTTCTCTAAATATCGGTCTAGGAAAACTGGGCGCCGAGCACTTTGGGCGCCGGAGACATTGGGCGCCGAGCACATTGGGCGCCGGAGACATTGGGCGCCGAGCACATTGGGCCCAATCTCCCCATTTCGCTAAATATAAAACTAAATTAGCCAGCGACGCCAAACGCTTTGTACTAACGACATGTGAAGCTAGTTTATGTTAAGCTGTAATAAGTAAGGTAGACCGGGGCACGTTTACGCGAATTTTTGTCAATGCCTTTTCTAATGTTTTTGTTTTAACTTAGGAAATTTTAGCCATTTCGGTTTTATGAAGCAGTTAATGGAGTCAAAATTGGTATACTCAGTTGTTTCTCAGCTTGTGTTTTTAACCTTTATTTTATTTATTTATTTAATTATTTTTATTTATTTATTTATTTATTTATTTTTTTGAGTCCAAGTCAGTTGCGTAAACTTGTCCCGTACACGGGGTACGTTTACGCACCTAACCTCTTAGTGTTTTGAACATAATGTCTCACCATCGCTAAAATAAAGCAAATTTGTAACAGACTGAATAGTATATAAAGTTGAAACTGAGGGGGCATGAAGACAACATTATATGGTTGTAAGCTATGAGATACGAATGTGTAAATTAAATAGTAATTTTCAAAACTAAATAGCCGAAAAATACTAAAAAGGTTTAAGACAGTTTGGAGTGAAAAACGCGTCAGGGCACGTTTAAAAGTAAGACAAAGTAAGAACGTGCATAAAGCTGCGCCGACGTCAACGCGTAAACTTGTCTCGTCGACAAGTTTGGATTTGTTTTTAACGTGCAAATAATGGAAAAAAAAATGATAATAACAATTCAGTTCATACAAATACAATTCTAAAAAAAGGATAAAATTCTGCTTACTTTTGTATATTTGTTCTTTTTTAACTAAGTATTATTTATTCACAATGAGCTTTAAAACGTTGAACTCAAAATTTACTCGACTTAGTAAAAAACAGATTATTCTTTCTGCATGCTAGACCGAAGTTCGACTGGAGCTCAAAGATTTGTGAGGATATTTGCTAGAGAGCAGTATCAGTATGTTATGACTGTTGGCTCTCCAGTTATTCGTTTTGAAAAAAGGGCACTGCGTAAACGTGCCCCGGTCTACCCCTACTTGATTTTTCTTTAGGTTAACTTCACTCTCTCTTTTTTTTTTTTTTTTTATGAAGCCAGTTAGTTTTGTTTTGCGAAAATTTTTGTTACTTTATTTTCGCGAGGACTAGTACAGTCGAGTCCCGACTTACGCGAGAGATGCTTTCCAAGACTCCTCGCGTAAGTTGAAATTTCGCGTTGTGGAAAAATGTATGCATACAAATTTTTTTAGAGCATACCAAATACCTTTAGGCACTTATAAACACCCCTCAAACTGCTCTAAAGCATTCCTTAACCATTACAGTTTCTTCCATAAAGAACTGAACTTTTACTGTATTTAAAAAATAAAAAACTGTCATTCAACATGAAATACTTAAGATGCACAAAATGAATGACCAATGGGAATAAAAGATATAAAATAAAACAACATGGTACGCACTGCATGTAGTAAAATTAAAATGATGCACGAAATAGTACTGTACAGTAGATACAGTAGCAATATTTACGAGTTAAAAATGAGGATACTAGTGATGATTTATGCTCCAAAATCAGATCGTTATTCTTATCTAATACATTTTTAAACACGCTTCACCTTTTATTTAAAACGTTTCAATTTGTTTCTACATCTCCTCTACCCGATCTTTTTATTAATGCACAATGCAAGAGCGCGCGTAGCTTCCATTTTCATAATTTTTACTTTGCTAGACTGCTCTGCAAGCTTAAATATTGAAACTAAGTTCTAAACTTTTACGGACATCTTTTTTGTTTTGACTTTTAATTGTACATATGGAAGATTCACTCATACTTATTGCCGCGTTACCTTCGACGTTTTGTAATTGTTCAAGCATATCGAGAGTCTCAGCCTTTTAAAAAAAATTTATCAGAAACTTTCCTTTTCTTCATTTTCAAACTTAGATGAAGGTGAAACTAAGGTGCCATTATGGTTACTTAATGCACTAGACTAGTTTGGTGTGAGAACTTTGGCTGTTAGTGATGCTCAAAGGGACGTATAATAACATTCAAGAAATCAATATTTAGTAGCCAATAACGAAGCTGATACTTCCTTCTAAAAAAATTCATGTTGTGGGCGAAAAATTCGCGTTAGCTCTAAAATTCGTTATTCGTGAAAAATTCGCGTTATAGCCATTTCGCGTAAGTCGGATCGTGTTGTAGCGGGAGTTGACTGTACTCTGTTTTCAGTGGTATAAAAAAAAACATGCATTTTTATTGGGCTTATAAAGACTTGACAAAAAAAAAATCTTGAGGATGACCTTTTTATTCTTTTTAAGGCTCAGAAATTTTAAAATAGTGTATTATTCAAAATGAAATCATGCATGTAATGAAATTAAAAATAATACATAAAATACATACAATGTAGTAAACATAAGTAAAGCCTATATTTACCTTTCTATAATGTATGTAATGTCAGTATTAACGCAACTAAACTCTGTTCATGTATAATTTGGGGGGAAAGTTGGAAAACCTTTTTCAGGAGTAGCTTTTATTTTATTGTTTAACTGCATGTAATGACAAATAACACTAGTCAACACCAAAAATGCATCCGGCTCAAAAATAGCAATTTCGGAAGTATTTTGCCTCGTTAAACACGAAAATAACCATAAAAAGTTGAGATTAGCTCTAGTTTTCAAGATACAGAGCCAACTAGGATAGTGAATTCCATGTATTGTTCTTTTTTCCTGGCAGATAGAACTTCCCTTCCCCCCTTCATGGGACTGACTGAATGTCTTCTAAACTTTGACCATACGTTGGAATAGAACCGGATGTTGGATGAAAACCGAAATGGACTTCGAGCAATTTAAATTCTGGGAAGAGAAATGCCCAAGATCAGCCTCTAGTAGATCCACTCATTTCTGATTCCACCCATATTCATTCTGCTGGGAATAATGAAAAGCTTTGTGAAAGCTGTGAACAAAGGCAATTTTTTAATACTAGAGGGAAATTTCCAAGATATATTGAAGCTAAGAAGCTAAGGTTAAGGAGAGAATTTTTAACGGTTCTTCAAATGCGCACAATTATGAAAATCAGTGTTCTTGAAAAAAAAAAAAAAAAATGCGAGGGGAGAAAAAAACACACCTAGGAAGCCTTTCAAGGGTGTATTACAAGTATTTCTAAGCAGCAGAGAAGACGGGAACTAAAAACAGTTCGTCAAACAATCTCTACGGAAGTTCTGTGACCACTGATGAATGATGTGTCTCTGAAACTCTATTTTGTTCACTTCTTCCAGGATATTTTGTTTAAAACCAAAGCTATGAGCAGTGAGGAAAGGTTTCACCAAGATGTCTTTACAATATAAAGCAGGTATCATGGTCATTGGGCTGAGTTAATGATCAGCAAACGCTGTTGAACTATTACAAGAGATGGTCCTTCTTTGACGTACAAAGCGCGATCGAAAATGAAGCGTTTACAGCAGTAAGCCAAAACAACCACTGCTTAATGAAAAATAAGCATTATTTAATAATACAGGACCTATTTAATAACATTTATTGCGTAGGATATTTTTCCCCTTTTTAACATTACCTTTAAATAAATTTGTGGTAGCTGTGCATCTTTCTCCGGTGGGCATTTACGCATCTTGAAAACAAGAGCTTTAAAAAAAAAAAAAAAAATCCACTACCATATTTGTTTTTCTCGACCCAAAATTTGTAAGAATTGACTATTTAAAACAAGGATGCAGACAAAAAGTTCTTTTTTGTTGACTAGTGTAATCATACACAGATACTAAACAAGTCCCAAATACTAAACTGTTCTCTTGTACACTGCACTCATTGAATTCATCCCCCCCCCCAAAAAAAACGGCAGTGGCAGAGCGAAAAGAGGATAGGAGTCACCTCTCCCCCCCTCTCGATTCCTTAGTTTTAACACTTATTTCCAATCCTAACATGTTGATTTATACACATGTAAAGGCAGTTATGATCACCCCCCCCCCACCCAAGAAGGTAAAATTTGGCTGTGCTAGTGTAGGTCCCCAGAGTTTCAGATGAAATTTTTAAAACAATTTTACAGGGTATCTGCTACATTTCGATTTTCGAAATCTATGACTTTCCCTGACTTCTATTCGTAACTTTCCATGACTCACAGGATGTAACTTTTCCAGAAAAAAACAATGATTTTTTACAATAATATCTGAGTTTGTGTTTTCGGAAATTAAATGGCAACCATCTGATCTACGCTTTGGACAAATGTTTCTAAAAACTCAAATTAAAGTGAAATGTAACAAACTCAGCTACTGTTATAAGGAAAAAAACAGTTTATGCAACAATGACCATTGCTGCATATGAAATAGCTACAGAGTTTTAACTTAGTTGTTTTGTTACCCAGGACATACGTTTATGATACACAATAATTTTTCAATCACTGAAAAAAATTTCTTGGGCAAAATGTTTATTCAAAATAAAAGCTTTAAATGCAGCAATAATAATGTGGAACTACTGTCTGACCATCGATTATATGGAAAGGCTAATATCCGGTTTGCTGGCGGAAATGGATGTGTCTATTTAGTCCAGCCAATGAACACATTATAGCGTGCATGGAATATGCGATAATTTTTGACTTCAGAATATTGTTAGGGGTAGTTAGTAAGTAAACATACTAAAGTCCCCGCCTTTAGGTGGGAGGGAAGAAGGAAGCAAATTTTGGGTTTTTCGAAAAAATGTCGGAACAATGGAAAAAATGCGTTTAAAATAAAAATTCAAGTTAAATAAGCTTCCTATGAAACTGTTTCTACACATATTCGTTAAATTTCCAAAAATTTTCCGGGTATATGTTATGAAAAATCAATGATTTTCGGAAAAATTCTCTCTTTTTGTCAAACATTTGCTTTTAGCGCCTTCCAAGATCAGTATTGATGAAAATTGTCAATGACAAAGTGGTAGATCTTTAAATTGTCTTCAATTTGATGTGCAATTTTTTTATATTTTAATCGACCAATCAAAAGTTACAGAATTTCAAACGCGCACTTTCACGGCAAAAAATGGAACACTTGCCACCCACAAATTGCAAACTGACTCGAAAGGATCGCGCACTTGCTCTTTTCTCAATGAATTCGACAATCCTGATGGACAATAAAGAAGTATTTCCAGATTACTAAAACACAAATAATGTGGTATACTTATATCAACAGATTGAGGCTGCTGGGGTCACATGTATCTCTTATGGTACGGTGATCTAGCCACAGAAAAGTCCCTCAACGAGTTCCATGACAGATCATTAATCAAAGTAGCTGCAAACATCAAGACTGATCTTTAACTTTGCCTTACCTTTGACACCCTCAGAGACCACCCGCACTTACCAATTGCTTGGTTTATCGTTTTTAAATGTTCAGATCAATCTGAGCAAGTGGGTCTCTGACTAACTTTATTTAAATACATGAAAATACAGAAAAAATACATTATTATCTTTTACAATTTTGATTTGCTCTTGACAAAAATTTTGGTAATTTAACATTAATATATGTAATAAAGTAGACAAAACCAATGCATAAAAGCTTTACAATGATACAATTAAACATAAACGACATTAGAGAGTTGTTGCTTTACAGAAGATAACGTGTTAAAGTGTAGAAAAAACCTGAATTTAAACGGTATTAACTATTTAAGAAAGAAAAAATGTGTATATTAGTCAACGCCTTGAAACATGAAGCCTTCATTAGCCAATAGACTGAAAATCGAGTTAAGTCTGATGCGGGGATGATGTTGTGAAAAGGCTATTGATATGTTTTTATTGAGTGAAAGACTATGATTACGTCTGATATGCAAATGCGATGTTAGTGGACAGAAAAAAAATGTAATGTTCAGGGGAACCTAATTTCCCGCAAGAGCAATTAGCAGAATCAGAAAGGTTAAATCTGTGAAGATATTGTGGGAATGGTCCATGGCCAGAAAGAAAAATTGTCTCAAACCTACTTTTAATGCGGGAAGAAAAACGAACGGTGGGAAAGAATTCGAAGACTACTCTACCCTACCACCAGGTACACCTGTAGCTAGGAACTTAATGGTGAATTCCCAGATTGGGGGTTTGGGAAAGGAGGAATGACCAACTCGTGCTGAAACTCTCGGAATCGGATGTGGCTCCGGAATCTTGAAGATGCTTTTCACCGATTGCTTTTCTACAAGTGATCTTCCGGTCACTTGTCGAAAATCATCATTAAAATACTCTGTCGCAAGCTTGTATTGCAAGGGCAGATGCAACAACGGAATCAAAATATTTATCCAGGAAGAAGGGGACAACCATGACATCAATACATTACCAATTTCTTAGAACAACTTTTCCACTGCTGGTGCCATGACCCTTCCGTCTCAGAATAAAACCAAGATGTCACCTTACAGATGATTTTCATTTTCTAATTACTGTCAGTCCACATTCCATATAAACACTTTCAAAATATGATTAGTAATTATGTAATAAAAGCTATAATTACAAAGAGGTGCTGCCAATCAGCTATTTACCTTATTTCTATTATTAAAATTTTCATTATCATGCTGTAGCATCACATATTCATTTCAATAAGAATAACGAAATTGAGTACATGCTAGAACTTCATAATTTTTGACTGCTTGTCAGCTGGATGTTGTGGTGATGGGCATAGGCTTCGTATTTCTTTGTTATCAGGTTTGAATCTGCAGTTCAAGTGTTCAGTCGGTGGATTTTCAAGACACTGAAATCCGTCAGGGGTCCTTGTCTCATGACTGCTGCACAAGATACCTTGAGCACCTGCTTGGCATGTAATTTTTTTTCCCGAAAAGTATTCGTTTTTAAGAACGCATACCTAAAAAACTACGGAAAATGCGACATATATGTATGAAAACAATTTCACAATAAATTTGATGAATTTTCAATTATTCGGAGCACATTTTTCCTGCCGTTTCCGAAATCTAATCGAAAATCACAAAATTTGGCTCCCCCCTTTAACTTCCCTTCCCCCCAGGGTCGGGGACTTTCAGTATCTTCACTTATTAATTACTTCTAACAAATTCTTACTAAGGAAGCGCTGAATTTCTGCACTTCCTCAGTTCACTTTCGTTAAATAATGCCCTAGGTATGGAGCTAATTCATACTGCATATACAATCTTCGTCCGAATTGTTGGTAAGGGGCTTTCCATAAATGATGATACATTTTTTTTACATTTTTGACCCCCCTCCCCATTTGTCACAAAGTACTTTTCATAAACTAATTTTTATAAATATATTCGTATTAAAAAATATGTGATGTCACTTTTTACTCTTTCCTTCCCCCTTGTCAAAATTTCACAACCCACCTCCTCCCCTTAAATGTCATTTGTGTTGTAGTAATCCAAATACTTCTTTATTGTCTATCAGGATTGTCAAATTCATTGAGGAAAGAGCAAGTGCGCAATCCTTTCGAGTCAGCTTGAAATTTGTGTGTGGCAAGTGCTCCATTTTTTGCCACGAAAGTGTGCGTTTGAAATTCTGTAACTTTTGATTGGTTGAAGAAAATATAACAAAATAGTGTATCAAATTGAAGGACATTTAAAGCTCTACAACTTTGTCATTGACAATGTTCATGAATTCTGATCCTGGAAGGCGCCAGGAGCAAATGTTTGACAAAAAGAGAAAATTTTTCCGAAAATCATCGATTTTTCCCAACACATACCCGGAAAATTATTAGAAATTTGACAAATATGTGTGGAAACAGTTTCATAGAAGGTTTATTTAGCAATCGCATTTTTTCCACCGTTTCCGACATTTTCTCAAAAAACCCAAAATTTGCTTCCCCCTCCCTCTGACCTTTAGCTCACATCCTAGGGGTGGGGACTTTTAGTATGTTTACTTACTAACTACCCCTAACAATATTCTGAAGTCAACAATTATCGCATATTCCATGCATGCTACACCCGTTTTGAGCACTCATTGACTGAACTAATTACCTTTCAGGAATGGTAGTTTCTCTGATATAGATGTGTGCGTTTCCATAGAAACTCATTCTGGTTCCACTCATTTACACCTCAATGAAGACATAAATCAATAAGGCTCTAGTGAAATTATGAAACAAGTGCAACAAAATCCCATCGCTATTTTTCCGTCTCCCATGCTAGATTCATTCATATGGAATCTCCTTAACTTGGCCGATTGCCAAATTTCATACAATCTGTGGTCAAACAGTACTGGTGAATAGCGAAACATTTAAGCAAAAGCTTTTTTTTTTTTTAATATTTTTCTTTTCAAACGAATAAAGAATCTAAAACCTAAGTTTTTTAAAGCTAGTAGTTTTCTAAAAAATATGCGACTAGCAATAATTTAGTAGTTATTAAAATTAAGTTTGCAATCAATAAAAAGAAATAATCAGAAAAAATAAATAAATTGGAGCACTTAATATCTAATTTGCCAGACATTCCCAGATATATTACAGCCAAAATTTTAGGATAGGTTACTAATATTGAAAACATTCCCGAATTTTTGAAATTTACAACATTTTTGGACTTTTTAAAAATTTTACCCTATCAAATTGTATGATTTCTGGTTATTTTATCGATGTTATAAACGTCCTTAGTTAATTCTTTAGACGATTTCTTTTTTCTAAAATCTTCATTAAGTTTCAACACTGCTGAAAACTATTGATAATTTTTATGAGTCTTGAATCAACTCGGATGCAACTGACTTCAAATTTTCGAATGAGCGCAGAAAGATTTGAAGTGAAGGAGTCCTCAACTACACAATTAGACATATAAGGGGGGTTAAAAATAATGCTAAACACAAAATTATAAATGTCCTAACGGTAGAACCATAGTGCAGAAAATCGAGCACGTATTATAGAAGCGGATGCAATCAGATTTCAAAATGTGAAAAATCAGGACTGATGAATAAAAGCATAAGAAACGGCCAAGATACGTAATTTTTGCACCAAATCCGTAGAATTCGATTAATATGAATGTTCTTGAATCCAAAATTCATGACCAGTCGTCAGTTTCAATGATTTTTGAGCATTTTGAGCGGAAAATCATGATTTTCCATGACCATTTTCGATTATAGCCGAAGTCCATGATTTTCCAGGTGTGCGGACACCCAGATTTTATCTCAGAATAGAATGCCTAAACAGAATAAGACCATTTAGATGAATAAAATTTGCATTTTTCTTTAATTTTGAGCAATTATATGTACAAAATCTTTTGTGAAATTAGCACATTATACATTTTGAAATAACTTTCTCCATTTTTTTTTCAATGCAAACATGTATTATTAGTGATTGCTAATGCAATACAGGGATTATAAATATCATGTTTTTGAAACAATACCAAGAATTTTCAGTAAGTTACCGCCCTATACCCAGGGCCAAGGCAGAAATACATGAAATACAATGCCGGCTCAGTCAATTTCAGCCGAGGACTGCAGTTTCGTGCTTATTAGCACTCATCAGTCCGGCATAGGAAGTGACTGTGCTGGAGGTAAAAAACATCCTAAGGATGTCAAAAGTACCAAACAAACTGGTAGCTAATATAGAATTAGCACTGACCAGACGAGTGAATACCAAGAATGTTCAAATTTTGCTGTAATATGTGTATTGGGTCTGATATTTTTGATTGTAAAGCCTTTCAGTAGATCAATATTCCAGACATGGCATGAATAGAACACAAAGAAATCTATTTTATATATTTGTAACTGGAAAGTAAAGGGCAATGTTGGGTTTCTTCAAAATCAAGGTTCAAGCCCCATCTTACTCAACTTTTTATACTCTAATTAAATTTTTGAGCACATATATATATATATTGCAACAGAAAGACTTTAAAATCATGTCCTGGATAATTTTGATTTTGTGATTAGTACTCCCCTCCCCCCATTCGTAGAACATGATGAGACATGAGACTACAGTTAAAATTCCACTTTTACAGAATTGCCATGTTCTCAAAAAATGAGATGAATGGAGGGCACATCTTTGATTGCTCCCTGCTGTGCACTAAGGAAGGACTGCAGTTCTTCTTTTTACAAGACACTCTCCCCTCCTATAGATTTTTCATTTTTGTACTGGACTGCAAGACTTTGTATGCTCGAAAGAGCAAATAGTTAATCTTCATCCCTTTCACTATTTGAAGGACTTAATTTAAAAAAAAAGAAAGAAAAAAAGAAAAATGCTCTCAAGGAAAAAAAAAGTCAGCTAACTGAATACCTTGTAAATAAAGACCACTTTTGTTAGGCACAAATGGAGAAATGAAAACATAAAGAGAGATATAGTTTTATTCTTAAGTTTAAAAAAGTACAAAAATATTTTAAAAGGTAGAATAGCCAGTCACTCACATTACATTATAAGACTTCTTATGCAGATTCCAAAGATTCCAATAATTTTAATAATTAAAAAAATGATAAACATTTTTAAAGAATGTACTTTAAATGGAAACAAAAAGGCAAATTTCAACATCATCCAAGCACAAAAGAAAAAAATTAAAAATTAAAAAAAAAAACTTCTAGTAATAAATACTGCAGTAATAAATAGAATCATCAAGTCATTTTTTCCTCAATACATTTTGTGCAAGCATACAAAATTTTATGCAGCTTTTTAAATTACAACTAATGCTTATCATACACAACTTTTATAAAATTTATCAATAAAAATGACCAATTTAAACACATCTCAAACAACAAACATGAAAATTTGCATTAAAAATACAGAAGTAACAAATAAAATTAATATACAGGGTTAGCATAAAAGAATATCCTGGTTTTGAAAATATATACTTCATAAACTATTAGACTTACCACTATAAATGATACATAAAAATAAACATCCCAAGTTTTTTTGAACGTACGTGATTAACTTAAACGTGCACGTTCTGCAACGCTGGATTGGCAGTGTAGGTGATGATGATTTACACTTTATGCGTTGGCAAGCCAGATCCCCAGACCTAACCCCATGTGATTTTTTATAGAGTTTTGTCAAAGACAGTGTTTATACATCACCATTGCAAGAACTGAATGATCACATGAGTGTAGCATTACGAAAAATTGACAATGAACCACTCCAAAATGTATGGAACGAACTAGAATACAGGTTTTGCGTTATGAAAGGATCACAAACTGAACATTTGTGAGTGAAAAGAAACTTGGAATGTATATCTTTATTTTCATGTATCATTTATGCAAGTGTAATAGTTTATGCAAAATAAAATTTTAAAAACGGAATATTCTTTTATGTTAACCCTTACCCTGTATATACTTTTTATTTTATTAGTTTATTTTGCACGTACGTTCTAATGCTTAATGCAACTTTATAAACTATAAAAAATTTGTAAAGTGATGTTAAGATTTCAGCTACATCAATTAAAAACACCAAAATCACAGGTTATAGTATGACGTATTTTTTGACACAATCAAGGATTCTTGAAATGTCTCATTAAAATCAGACACATATATGAAAAGTCAGGGTTTATTACGTCCACAAAAATATACAACAATTAATGCTTGTAAATCAAAGTTAAAGACAGCTCTAGTATCAGCTGAAGGGAGAAAGAAATTATCTTGATACAATACTTGCTTAACTGTTAGTAACAGATTATACACTCATTATTAACGCCTATCTTTCATAATGCACCTTTTGGATGTCCATAAACAAATCATGAAATATTTATCAAAACTTTTCGAAAATAGTTTGAAATTGTTTATTGGCCTCCTCTCTTGCTTTTGGAATCAGATTCTTATTTATTCGAATTCACATTAGTTATTGCTTGCTGCATTCGAAACCACCTGTTTGAAAGAGGTTTGAGTTTTAAGAGTTTTTTTTTTTTTTCTGAAAGAGAGTGCTTAAAAACACAGGATCTAACCGTTTTTTAAATAATTTGACTAATTTTAATATTTAAAAAAAAATATTTTAATTGGTGTGCAGATTCAATTTTATTCTTTTCACTTCTGCTCATGAGATCACAAATGATGAAATACCATTAGCGCAGAACACAACATTTTGGCATTAGATAAAAATGAAATGTGTTATTGCCTACAATCAGGGTTGGGGTTTTGGACAGAACTGGTAATTTCTACAGTCAAAAACTATCCGAAAGTGTCTTTAACTGCACAAAAGTATACTAAAGCAAAAAGGGTCTAATTGAACAATTTCATATTTATTAATTTAGTAATGCATAAATGTAAATGTCATTTAGTTGTAATTAACAAATATTTGATAATATTTTTCTATGAAATGTTCCATTTCAAAAAGTATTTTGAATTAAAAAACTTTCAATAACTCTACTACATAAAAACTTCCTAAAGTAAGAGTTTAGTGTTATGAAAAGAAATTGCAACAAGACCTAAGTAATTAATTTCAAGTCAATTTCTCAAATTAATGCTATTAAATGAGTAATATTTGAAAGCAAACTTAATCAACTTTCTTAAATGCTTTCTACATAATATTTTACACACTATTTTAACACAAAATATTTTTTTTAATCATAGATTGAAGAATAATAAACTGATGATAAAATTTAAGCAGTTATATTTTTAAACTAGTACATTTTTATTTTAAATTTATATTTTTACTATAATGTATTCTGCAACTAAAATAGGCAATAAACATCTAGCAGTTTGATAAATTTTAGAAAAATTATCATTTACTGCATTTAAGTCAATTATTGCACTATATTTTGAACACCCTCATTTGAACACATGCATTGCATATACAATCTGAGTAAAAACTTAAAGGCCAGTAAATTTTTTTGTGAAAACTAGAAAAATAAAATTAAAGGGATTTTAATACTATCGTATTATTAATTATTAATGTTCATTGGTAAGAAATAACGCAACAAGCAGGATTCGGCAGTCTGAGCAAAAACTAAGGCCACTTTCTTTTTTTTAAAGCTGCAGGTACATATACTGAAATAAATATCGCTGCAGTTAACAAGATTGCGGAACCTTTCAATTTTTAGTTTTGTCATTAATTTCTTCCAAGTTTTGGTTTTCTTTCTGAAGATATTGAAAGGCAAGAAGTTAACTGTGCATGAAAGATGGCAGATTAAATCTTTTTCTTCAACGGGGATGATTAGATGTGTTATTGCAAAAAAAAAATCGGAAGATTGAAGATTGAAGTCAACAACATTTTTTAATTGAAACACAATTATGGTAAAAAGTACACCAGGGAAAGACCTAATGCATTGTCCTTACGTGATGGGGGAAGCGTTTGCAAACTTAAATTACCTGAAAAGTACTCAATCAGGAAACTTGTTCAAACAATAAGTTTAAATATTTGGCAAGAACAATGTATAACACAATTAGAAGGTGTGGAGAATTTATTTATGCAGCAAAATTGCCTTGGTCATAGTTACTGACAAGACACAACATAGGGCATTTAAACTTTAGCCAGGAAATCATGACCTGGGGTAACCAATGGATACAAATAATTTTTCTGACGAAAAGAAGTGGAATTTGGATGGACAAGACAGATGGAAGCGCTACTGACATGATTTAAGAAAAGAAAAAGAAATATTCTCCAATCGCCAATTAGATGGAAGCTCTAGCATGACTTGAGAGGGCTTCGCTTATAATGGTGTAGGTTCAGTTATGTTTGTTTCAGGTAAAATGAATTCACAAGCATATCAAAAGGTTCTTGCAAGCCATCTTTTACTAAATGCTGAATTTATTGCTAGAGAAAATTTGGAAATATCAGTTAGAGAATACTCCTATACATTCGATTAACAGTGCAAAAAAAAAAAAAAAGGTTCCAAGTCAATAATGTTAAAACTTTGAAATGACTAAGTCTCCAGATCTCAACCCAATAAGAACTTATGGGATGACTTAGCAAGAGGAGTTTATGCAAATGGGAGACATTTTACTTCATCAAACGGAGTTGAAATTTACTATTGAAGATGAATTGCATAAAATAAATCCCAAATGTTGTCAAAAATTTGTTTTATCCATGCAAACAAGAATATTTGAATAAATTTGAAAAAATAGCTCCTACGCAAGCTCATAAATGCTTTGATTTTTGTCTGCATATGCTTTTTTCTATGTTGACCTTAAAGATTTTGCTCAGGTTCAAATATTAATCTGTAATATTTTCTGATCAAGAAATACTAGCAAACAAAATTTCTTGACTTTTTTACTCGAATTTAAAGTTAATAATTATCACACAAATGATTTTTGATCCTGAGTTTAAGATGTGTCCAATTTCTCAGAAAAATAGGCTGGCCTCAAAGTTTTTACTCAGACTGCATATGTTATGTAGGAAATTTGACTACTACTGTTATAAAAAAAAATCACGTGTACAAATTGAAATTTAATGTAGAAGTTATAACTTGTATGTATGTAGATAAGAATCAAGTTAGATAAGAATCAAGTTTTACATGTGTATTAACTGTTCACAGTCAATTAAGTTTTAATATAAAATATTGCTTCAATAGATTTAATTCTGTTTTCAATATTTTCTCACAAAATACAATTTCACGAACCATAGAGTTTTGGACGTTTGGGGCACTTTAGGACACAAGGGTTTTAAACAGGACGGCAAAAACTATGGTATTTACTGTGGTTTTTACTGTAGTGCCAAAACCTTGCCTACCCAGTTTAAGATAAAAGTTTCAGATATGCAACTCAACATGTACATTTCTATTTGTTGAAAATTTTAAAAAAATTCTAAGTACTTAAATCCAAAAAATTCATCACTTAATAATGCTTGGAATCGCAAAACAGTTTGGAGAAGTCGAACTGCTAATATATGCATGCACACACACAGAATGATTAACAGGTGTATAAGGTATTAGAAATTATATTTGGTAGTCTTTGGTAGTAATGAATTAGCATACAATAGACTCATGTATAAACAACGTGCATTATTTTTCACTTAAGAGTAAATAAGGATGAGATTTATTCAGGAATTTCAGCTAGAATCAGAGCCCTTGGTGTAACTATTCTAGTATTTTTCAAACTAAATTAGAATGGCTTTTTTCATGCTCAAATTTGATTTCTTATTTCCAATGTATACTTGATTGCTAACGAAGTTCAGTACAAAATTAACATTACATGATGCTTAAACCAAGATGCACTCTGCATAGCAAATTCTTAATATTGTGTCAAATAAAAATGGCAAGGAAACCCTAGTTAATTACTAATGAAAATAAATGGTCATGCTATGCAATGCATTGCATACAAATTTTGATTTTTTTTCTTTTTGAAAAGAGGAAATAGTGTTGTTCTTTTTTGCTTAGTTTTGATAAGCATATAAATCACGAGCACAGCCATAAATTTCCACTAGAAGAGGGAATGGGTTAAAACGAGCCAGAATTTTCCCCAGGGGTAAGGTCATAATACCACTTACGATTGCATGTACATATCTTACCATACTAGGAATAGAAATGAGGATAGAGGGGATTAAAACTCAAACTCCCCATCATATATATATATATATACATTGTTACATATATATTGTTGCTACCAGGGACACAATATTAGGAGGTAATCACCTCAGTATATTTGACGTGGAATGCAGAAATATTTGGTGCGTTATTGTAAAATAGTGCAAATGTAAATTGGTTCCAAACCACCTTTGGTGTGTCTGCTTCCCCACACCTAAAGGTGAGTTCCTAAATGTTTTTCGAACTGCAGCAGTTTATACACATATATTTATAATTTAATGTTCATTCATTACTCTCGAAGTGACACCTAATCTGCTCAAGAACACCAATTAAGGCCAATAATCTGGCTGGTTTTATTTTACAAGCACAAAAAATTATCCGTAACAAATACTGCAGAAACAAATTAAATTGCAATCCTTTTTTTTTTTCTTTTGCTATGAAGTTTTATTAAGTTATAACTAATGCTGCACATGGCATACAAATTTTATACAACTAAAAAAATGATGAATTTTAACACCATGTTTTAAACTACAGGCATGAAAATTTTCGTTATATATGCACATAAATATATATCAGATTTTTAAAAGCTATAATTAAAACCACATTACGTACTATAAAATTTTTATAAAAGTGATACAATTTAAAAGATTTTAATACATCAATTAAAAATATCAAAATCTCGTACACTAGAGTAAAATACAACTGTTTTGATAAAATCAACAACATCACTAGATTTCAGGAATTCTTGAAATGTCTCATTAAAGTCTGACATACCATATGAAAAGTCAAGGTCCATAGTATCCATAAAATTGTTTAGTAATTAAAGTTTGTAAATAAAAGCTAATGACATCTTTAGCACTAGCTGTTGAGATTTAAGTGTAAGGAGTGAATCTGTAACCAATCTTTCTGGCCAACTGAATGTCTCTCACTTGCAAAGTTTTTCTGTGTGCATGTATAGTACATAAGTAGGCATCTTCAAGTAAATTGGTAACATACGATTCTGTAGCTTCGTGTAAAGCCTCAATTGCTCTAGATTGCCACCTATAGGGCAGTGAGGTAAGAAAACTTGTGATTTCTCTCACCACTCTGGAAAATGGCAGCCGTGCTATCAAAAGTTCCTAAGGAAAAAAAAGGATAACAGTTACCTTATGTCTTTGTAATAAATGCAATATACAATTTTTTGGGCTTGACCAATATTTTGGCTGATGAATCAATGTTGATTGTTCAAAGATTCAAACGGCTGATACAGTGAAATCTGTGTATAACAATACTGTCAATAACAATAAACCTGTCTATAATGACATTTTCCATGGTCCCGCCAGTAATATGTCAATATTAATAATCAAACTGTCTATAACAATAACCTGTCTGTAACTACTTTTTTTAGGTCCCAACAGTATCGTCGTAGACAGGTTTTACTGTAGCTGATTTTTTTTCCCAATGACCAGTTGAAAAAAAATATTTCAACCCATTTAAACTAGTGATGGAATGAAGCTTCGACCGACTTGGCTTATAAAAATTTACGGGGTGGCGACAGGAACTGTAAAAAACTTTCCCTGATTAAGTTCACCAAATTTCACTGATTTACATTACAAATGATAATGATTTCCTTTCTTTGCTCTACCTGAAAACCATTACATATTAAATATAGTGCAGTGTTTAAAACATTTTAAGCTATTAATTAAAAATATATTTTAAAAAGATGCTCCCTATTTCAGTAAAAATAGTATATAAAATAATCTACAGGGGAAATATGATAGGAAATCAAAAACAAATACTTTACTTCCAGTAACAAGTTAACATAAAAATGCTAAAAAAATATTAAAACCACTATTAATCTAATCATGATAAAACTAAAAAGTTTATATGGAAATAATTTTCAACTAAATTTTCATGCATAATATTGCTACTAATTGCTATAATATTGCTATAATAATTATTGCTACAAGAATAACAAGTAATAGCACAAGTATACTGCCGTGTGCAGGTAAAGGGTAGTAACTGCAAATTTTTCATTTTTTTTTTTTTTTTTTGCATTTTTGTCATCTATTGTACGTTATCTTTATTGTACAAGCTCGCTTATTTGGTTTCCGCTGAAAGAAAGGCGCAAAAAAGACATCTAATTCTGACATTTCCCTGTTGTTAGTATTGAATCCGAAACGCGTTTCTCCAAATATATCAAAAACTCATTTCCGCAGATACTGCCGTTTACCTGCACATAGCAGTATAGAAGTAACGTAGTTTTACGTATGTCAATAATAGACATATTTATGTAAAACAAATTGAGACCTTTTAACAACCAGTCATATTGAGCTATTCTCTAATCAATAACTTAGGTTTTAATGAATGAATACAGTATTTTAACTATTAAGAAATAATAAAAATATTTACTTATGTGCACAACTCAATTTCAAATGATTTCATAATTAGTCGAAAAAAATCTTAGACTACTTTTGTAACAAACAACACTGAAATGAAAAAAAAAAAAAAAAGATTATTAATTTCAAAATATATATGCATATAATTTGGTTTTAAAAGAAACAATTTTGAAGTTTTAAAGAAATTTAATTTTAACAATACTACTAAAGTAATAACTTTTTAGCTTTTATCAGTATTGATTTAAAAAACAAAGATTTTTTCTTGAAATTGTGCTTACAGTACGCTAATTACTTCAAGACAATGAGTAAAGTAAGGCTGGGCGATATACCAATATTTATCTATTACCATGGTAACAATATTTAGATTGCTATCCGTCTGATATATCGGTTGAAATGGAAATACGGGACATAATTACAGAGAAATTGAAATACTGACTCAAAAATACATAACTTTTTATAGTTCTGTATGATGGATGAGTGCTTGAAACTTCAAGAAATTAACTGCATTCTTCAATCAGTTATTTTATTTTTAATTATAGTACAAGGGAAAATTAAAAGGGCCGCCGAAGTTCAAGGTGAACCCATTGTCAGATTGGTCTCCAGATCCCATCCGCCTAAAAAGTTTTCAAGAGCGGGGCCCTTCTAAGGACCGCGCCTCTAGTTTCTGACAAGGCTAATATGGTCTCTCGTGGGCCCTGAAAAGTGAATGTGTGATGGTTAAAAAAGCATCTTAATGCAACAATTAAAAATTAACCAATGGAGGTATCAACACTGTTTGTAATTCTAATTAAACGTAAACTATTGACATTACGCTGAATAAAAGGTTTGCGAAATATACTGAACAGTAATGTTTGTATTAAAAAAGAAATGAAAAACGAAAAAAACCTAATAAGATTAAATAAAATACACCGCAAGCTCAATCATTTCTATGCAAGCTATCGTATCTCACTCAAGCCACTCATAGCTGAATGAAAATAAACTATTTTCATTCATCTTCGATAACAAGAGAGAAAATTTTTATTCCCTTCATAACACGAGGCACAACTTGAACCGGTTAATGCGCTGACATCGTGTTTTTCGTGAAAGTTGTACGCATTAACGTTAATGCGATGACATAGTGTTGTTTGAAAGTTGTACGCATAACCGAAGATGGAATTGAGCTCTACATTCACGGGTTCTTTGTGAAAGTTCTACGCATTTTCAGAAGAGTAACAAGTACCATGATTGAAAAAGCTGATACAATTTTTAAGCATTTTTTTAAAATTTACTAATTTAACAAAAATGAATAATATACATAATTCGGGGATTTTAAAAATTATGAAAAATTTCATAGAAATAAAAAAAATGTGTTGGGGAGAATTTCTAATCTAATAATATCTCCCCAATATTTCCTTTGATACTAGCAGAGTGAGTTCTGAAATAAGACTAACAAACTATTTCTAACTTTCATGACGTTTATTTAAACAATAATGTAAATAGTTAAAACACGCTGTAAATGATAAAAATAAATACTAAGAACATAATCTCCCCACATGCTACTTTTGCACGAGATAACTAATACAATAATGCAAACTGCATGACTATCGACTAGAAACTTCCGACGATGAAACCCATTTGGAAATAAGCTAACTCCAGCTCATCATTTTCAATAAAGGGCAAGCGGCACAAACAAGCAAGTTCGAATACCGATCTAGTGACCGCCTACAACGACGAGAGATGATCAAAGAGAAAGAACATAAGCTGCGAGCAGTTTAAATATCCTCCCGGGTCATTAGCATATCTGAGTGACGTGAACGGACACTCATCACTGCTATCGTTAAGAACATGTGCCATCAGATTCCTTCTAGAAGCTTCAATGTGACGTCATCCACTACGGAGTTCCCGCCAAAGGTGGACGAAAGTGAAACCAAACATTCGGTCGATTCGACCAATGTAAATGAATGCTGATAAGATTCTTTTACCCCAGTCATGCAGAATGATTGGTAATACATTATAAGTAAGGAAAAACATTCTTTTAATATTGGTGTTGTGAGGTGATGAGATAGGATTATTTACTGTTGTTATTAACAGGCATTTATGCCTAACAAAATGTCTTAAAATTTATTTAAAAACTCCAAAAAAGTTTATTTTTTAAAAGTTCATTAATTTTGATAATATTCAGATTTTTTCAAAATAAATAAACAAATTTTTTTAATTTCAATTAACCTCCCCCCCCCCGAAAATATTTAAATTACATAGCAAATTGCAGTGCATTTATAGCTGTATTCTTTAAAGATTTATTATTAGTATTTTACTTAATCTTACTCAACTAAAAAGTAAAAAGTCTTAAAGCAAAAGCTATTAAGTGACTAAAAACAAACTATTTAATACATCAATACGAAATATAGTTCAAAGTACATTCAAATTATTGAATTGGATATTTAAAACTTTTTCATTGCGAAGCATTTTTGTCATGCATTGAGCTACACCATTGACCTCCCTCCCCCCTCCTCCAGGAAAGTTTTGAATTAGAGAAATAATATTATATTTCGAAATGTTTTTCGATCCTTTGCACCCCCCCCCCCAAGAATGTATCGATATACTGAAAATATCGATATTTGGAGAGCGATATATCGGGGTATTAAAATTCTGATATCGCTCAGTCTTAGAGTAAAAGACAAGAGTGCTACGTCATTATTGAAGGCTTCCCCTTTGCCTGTGTGGTTGTTTATTTAACGTATCATGGAATGAATGGAAGGAAAATTCAAGCTACGTAAAATAAACAACTTTACTGAGAAAGAAACAATCTTAAGAATTTCATCCTGTGGTTAATGAGTTTAGACTCAATTTTTGACTTCGAGGAAAAAAGATGAACAAACATGCCATAGTGTATAATCGTACCTCATTCATTTTTTTTTTTAAACAAATGATTGGCGGAAAATGCATACAAAATTAGGAATTTTGCAAAGCAAATTTTTTTTAAAAAAATGTCTTCATCTAATCAATTTTTTCTGAATTTTGGTTATTTTTTCGAAATTCCCTCATATTCCTTCGATTTTTCTCTGATTAATAAAGTTTAATAACGTGTCTTCACCCTGGTTTATGATAGTATTTATTTTCACAATTATACAGAGTTCATATTCTATTTGGATAAAAAAATTCCATGACTTTTCCAAGATTTTTTCATGGCTTCATAAAAATGTTCTTGACCTTGTTACAAGAAGAGAATAGTATTATTTAATATCAAACTTCAAACTTGCCAATTTTTTTTTTGGAAATGAGCATTTGTAAGAATGCCACTACCTCATCAAAGCATTTACTTGTGAACCCCAAAGCTGAATTCTACTAAATTTACGACGTACATCGCAAAACAAAAGTCGGAGCTGCAGAACAACTCTGTTCAAATGTGAGAGGAAAACTCAGAAAACTTTTCTGCAGAAATTCTACAGATTTCTGCAAATTTTATGCAGAAACTGCAGATTTTCTGCAAATATCTTCCAACTCAAGATAGAATTTTGCACAAATTCTGCAGATTTCTTTAAATTAGAAGTATAAAGTTCTCAGAAGTTACGATAATTCGGCGGAAAGCTCCGGAAAAATGTTGAATTCGATAAATCATCTGCAGGAACTTCAGATTTCATTTGAACTTAAAGACACAGATGCAAAAAATTAACATCTCTTCTGTTGACAGATTCAAAAGAAATGTGCTAATAGATACAAAAGAAATCTTTTGCTACGACTAAGAACTAAAAGGAGTTTTCTTTTCATTAGAAAAAATTCTTTTCAACTAGTTTTATTCGCAATTTATCTTTGCATTTAATGCTCTCTCTCTTTTTCACCTGAGCTTTATGTTACTATTTATAATGAGCACCCCTTTATCAATGCAAAAAATTCTAAGGTTTTATCTTACAATAACTAAGATTTTAAAAGAGCAGCAGTATTTTTAACTTTTAAAGAGTATTGAGTAGTCCCCCCCCCCCCCTCCATGTGTGTAACTTGATTTACCAATTTCATTTTTGCTTCTAATTCTTTGACTACCCTTTTCAAACTTTTTTTTGCTTCAACTTTTTCTTAATTTTCTTTCTTAACTTCATTTAATTTTTCCTAGATAAAGCTATCAAGAAAGCATCAAGATAAAGCTATGTCAATTTATTCGGAGAGCTAATATCATCACAACACTTGATTTATTAAAGAGGTACTGGGCCATTACAATGGCCAAAGATAGCAAAATCTGACATCATTTGAAACTCATCAATAGCAATATTGTTTCAAATTTATGAGCTTTAAAATCGAAACGAGCTGATGTGCATCACATGACTTTCTTCTACTCCAATTTAAAGATAATAGTGCCTCAGAGTGAGCAAAGAAACACTTTAAATACTTTCATCCCAAGTTTGTTGCAAACCGAAGCAAAGAAAACGTTTTATAAAGATAAATTTTCGCAATATTGGCAGTTTTAATGTGATTCAATGGTTAACTCTCTAAATATGGCCAAATTGAAACCAGATTATAAAATAAAAAAAAAAGGCAAATTCGTCGCCAAGTTGGTGACAAAACTTGGCGATATATTGCCAAGTGTTTGCCAAATTATAGCACCATTTGAGTTTACATTGAAATTAACAATGATTTTACCCCAAAAAGGAGCAAAAGACCCCCTTTGGAACATCCGAATGCAACCAGAAGAAAAGTGCACAACTAGATGCCACTTGGAGTTGATGTACCAAATTACAACTTTCTAGGACATACCGTTCTTGAGTTATGCGAGATACATACACACATACCTACATACGGACGTCACAAGAAAACTTGTTGTAATTAACTTGGGGATTGTCAAAATGGATTCTTCAGGTGTCTATACGTTCTTAGGCATGTATCCACGTGTGGTCGGGTTGAAAAAAAAAAATCAATATTCATGCAGGGGCATGCAAAATGGAAATTAAGGCTGATTTTTGAGTGAAAATTTTTTTGTGAATACAATACTTCTTTTTTTGTAAAAGGAAGTAAAAATGCATCAGCAACATTTTAACAAGAAATGAACAGAGCATTGCATTGTTATGACGATATAGCTGATTTCTCCAAAAATTGGATTAAACATCTTGCTCAATTGAAGTTAATTCTCCCAAAGTTTGTTTAACTAAACTTTACAGTAAATCTCAAGAAGTGCACTTTCATTTAAACACAAATTAAATACTTGGGACGCTTAATTGATTCGGGAAAGTATCAGCCAGATCCAGAAAAAACTGAGACAATAACAAGTTTAGCTCAACCTGCAACTTAGAAAGAGCTTTGAAGAGTTAAACATTGTAACTAGTACTGTGAGTGCATTTCACATTATTCTGAACTTGTGCATCAGTTGACAGAACTCGCCTGAAAAAGAGTTCCTGACACTATTCCATGGACTTATTTCTACTTTTAGTCTTTTGAAAAGAGTCGTGGTGGAAGCCATCTCACTGTATTCTTCTGTTACTAACAGGCTAATTATTACACATTCAGATGCATCTTAAATTGGCGTTGTTGCTTGCCTTTTGCAAAAACAAGATAAGTGCTAACCCATTGCTTATGTAAGTTCAAATCTGACCAACGCGCAGCAGGCCTGGTAAACAATAGATCATGAGGTGAAGGAAGGGAGAAGAATTTGATAGTGAAATTGTATTTTATGCTGACCATGATCATTTATCATACTTGACAAAAAGTGCTCCTTGATCTTCAAGATTGCAGAAATAGGCTTTTGTCCTTTATGAATTTAACAGATGTATCAAACACTGCCCTGGAGAGAAAAAAGCCTCATGACAACACGCACTTTCTTGTCTTAATTTAAGAAAGTACTTGGGCGACCAAGCCTTGCTCGGCTTTAAAAGAGTTTTTTTTTTTAAATCGTGTTTTTTAAAGGTGTTTCTGAACGTCCATTGAACATAGGCCTCCCCCATAGGCATAAACCAGAGGCGATTCTAAAATCAGTTATTGTAATACAATCAGTGTTTCAGCTTGTTTGAATAATTTCCTTAAAAATCTTTTAAAAGATAAATTTTTCTTTTTTTTTTCCGATGTTTTTAATTTATGCTACCATTTTCCTATCAGTATCATTCAATAACTAAGTAGTCAAGTATAAAAAAAGAAAAATAAATAAATACAATAAAATAAAACAGCCAAACAAGCAGATTGAAAAAAAAAAAGCCAGACATCGCCTTTACTAATGTTTTTGATTTTTTTTCTTGGCAATTGTGATTGAAATTAGCCAAAAAAGGCTAATATCAGCCAAGCAGGGCTCCCAACACATTTTAGCCATAGAAAAGGGTAAAAGAGGACCATTTTCAATCAAAAAGAGGACCAAAGAGGACCAGTTAGGAATAAAATGAGGACCTTGGGAGGACCATTCATAGTTAAATCCAGGGAAGCACCAAAAGGCAAATTAGCTGCCTGCTGGCTAAATACATGAAGGAAATTCATTAATAAACCATAATGATGATTTTTAATGACATGCTTCCTTTATCATCTTCTGTAGAACTGAACTTTTTTTTTCATTGAATTATATTATTTACACAAACATTTGGATGGCGGGAGGGGGGGGGGGGGGGCGATGAGCAAGCATGTAGCTAACCATCTTACAGAGTAATTTTAATTGAAAAATAAATTTTCTACTAATTAACAGGTGAAAACTGGTTGATTATAAATAATCAGCTAAGTGATCGATGAATCAGTGCATATCTAGTCAAGTCCTTTTAGATACAGTTCTTACAGTAAGCACCATAACACATAGTCATTTACAAAAAATTTCATGTAACCAGTTTAAACAGAATTTATTTTGATTAAGGTACTGCAAGACAAGATATAGCCCCTCCCTCCTAGAGCCTTTGGTTTTAACACATATTTCCATCCCTAATATGGTAGTTTCTATACATATGAGGGTTTATGCCCAAACACCCAACCCTTTTTGGTAATTTCTGGCACTGCTACTGCCTAAGTTCAAAAATATTAGAGGTTTCCCCCAAATCATTTATTAGTATGCTAAGTATCCAAATCATTTCTTCATATGTATGTATTAGTTGTTCTGCCACAAGGTATTGTAACTGTCTTCAAGTATATATAAAAATTAGTAAGAAAGAAAATATTTTATTGAAGCCCCTACATCCAAAAATATGCACATGCTGCTTAAGTGATAAATACACTGAATGTCCGATTGAAAAAACTATGAAAATTTTTATAAGATGCAAAAAGATTGAAATCTTAAACACGACAAGCACTTTTCCGCAAAGTCCGAGCAAGTACAATGTTGCCATGGTTCCGAAAAAAACGTAGTTTGTTATCTATTGAAATTAAACAAAAAATTAGCTAATCTAAGGTGGCATACTTCAAAATAACTTCTGATTGCCAAAAATACCAAAATATTTACAAGATGCAAAAAGATTGAACTCGCAAACACAGGAAGCAATTTTTAATGATGCTGCATATCAAACAAGTTCAGAAAAACAACACTGATGAAATATTTTTGGAAAAAAAAGCACTATTTTCTACCGATTTTAAGCACAAAAAAACTTTCCTTTTTTTCAACGTTTAAAAACTGTGAAGGTCCCCCCCCCCCCCAAGCATTTGAAAATGAAATTTTTATTTCAAGCACTTTTCAAGGTTTTTCAAAGGTGTACGAACCCTGGTGAAATATCGGTAGCACTCTGCTTCGATCTGACGTCATAACTCCTCCCTCGAAACTAGAGCGGCCATGTAGATAGGGTAGTATATATAGGGGCCTTACCCAAACCCTATTTGCTAGATTTCTATGCTACAGTGGTTGAAGGAGGAGTAATGACGTCACAATCTGAAGCGAAATAATACGGGAAAGTCAGGTTCAATCAAAAAAAGGCTCCGCGAGCACGTGTTTGGGAGCAACAGACATCAGCACAGAGAATATTTTAAAGTAATGTCTGAGAGCTTTTAACATCTACTTTTTAAGTAAAAACAACATAAAAGGGGACTAATCGGACCAAAATGCTAAAAAGCGTTCTGAAGCGGACTTTACCCTAAAAAACGGACTTTGGCGGGAAAAGTGGATCATTTGGGAGCCCTAGCCAAGCAACCTGGAGCAAGTTTGAAAATTTAAAGAGAGACTAATTTTCATTTGTTATGGTTGCAAATCGTCTGCTTTATGTGATGATTCATAGCTTTGTTCAGGGCTTAACTTAAGCAAATTTTACATTGAAAAAACGCTTTGTTAAGTAACGTTTTAACAGAAAAAACGCCGATGAACATGAACTTAGGATGCAAAATTACATCTAGATACAAAATGTCATCCAAATTGCTAGAGCTGTTACAGATACAAAATATATATAAATATATTTATAAATATATATATAAATTTATGTATAAATATACATATAAATATAGATAACCACCCACAAGAATTGCTCGTTTAAAGATATAAGATATAAGTTCTAGTTTTTTTTAAGTGTGTTTAATTCACAGAAAACTGCTCAGGGTTAAGTTTTCATGAAATTATTTTATGAACAGTTTATTTATGTACAGTTTGTTTTGTTATCAGATCGAGTTTTATAAGTGATACATCAATCTTATTACGGAAATTAATGATAATTTTAATGAGTCTCTTGAATCAATTCGGATGCAAATTAATTAAAATTTTTGATTGACCACAGCAAAAATGAGAAGTGTACAAATCCTTGACTACACAATAAGACACGCAATAAGGGTCAATAATGATAAACACAAAATCATTACGTCCTAGTGGTAGAATCACAGAAAGAAGACAAGCAAGTTTTATAGAAGTGGAGGGAATCAGATTTCAAAATCCATAAAAAAAATCAAGGACTGACGAATAAAAGTGTAAGAAATGGCCAAGATTCATAAATTTTACACCTATTATGTAAAATTTGGGAAATAGTAAAACCTCGTTAAGTGGTCACTCAAGGGACCAAAAAATTTTGACCACTTATGCGTAGTGGCGACTTAGGTGGAGTTTTAATTAAAATTCACAAAACAATTAACAATTGTTAATTGTAGCAAACTACAATTAACAATTAATTGTTAACTGTAGTAAACTACAATTAACAATTAATTAATCATTAATTGCAATTTTCCACAATTACAATTGATCATTTGTTAGTTGTTGTGTTTGCATTTACCAATTAATCAATTGTTAATCTTTAATTGTTCATTCAATCAACTAAAATTTGCCCAACTCTAATATATACTATACAAAGCATAAAATTTCGAATGTATGTAGTAAATTACTTACAGTTGATCTCTGATATTGTCTAATTTCCCTCAAAATATTATCTCTACGCTTGTGTTTTCGACTTGTCAAGTTAGAAGGACCTGCCACTGCAGGACCTGGAGTAAATGATTCTGAGGTAGAGGATCCACCCTGTCTTCCGTTACTTGTAGGATCTGTGGGAAGCGATCTATCTGCAGAGGATTCCTCCTCAGGGTCTTCATCATCGGAATAGTCACTTAAAACTCGACTTTGTCTTGATGTACTAGGAGCATCAATTTTTCTTTGCTTTGGATTGGCTGCCTTCCGAGGCTGAAAAAGCAATATATATTATAATAATAAAACATTTTCAAATGTAATAATCAATGGTGCAAAAATGGTATTTTATCGCATTACACACAAAATAATCAAACTTTTAAGGGCTTACAAGGTACTTTGAGCTCGAATCGAACCTTATTTCCTCATACATTCTGTAGGGTCAGTGTCAAGAGAAGAATTAAATGATTTTTACCCCTAATTTGATACAGATTTTTTTTGTGAGGGGAGCGTATATGACTATGTTTTGTATACCCATTTTTACCCCAAGCAGGTGAAAATGGGAAACCTGTGGGGTAAAATAGGTATGTAAGCCTATTACAATAGGAAATGATAAACAAAAAAAAGCGCACTATTTGCATAGAATTAACAGTCAGTTATTCAACAATTTAACTATTTATTTTAAAAAAAATAGTGCATACAGTAAATTTGACAAAATATTCATTAGGTTTCTTTCAACTCAATATGATATCCACACTTGGCATTCTTTAACAAAATAATGACCTCCAATATTAAATTATGAGCTCGTTAAAAATTGTTATTACTTGATGTTCTTCAATGAAATCCATGTCAGCTACATCAGAAGTAAAAAAAAAAACATTTCAGATTTTTCAAATACTTCACCTCATAAGTATTTCCCTCAACAGCCATATATTTGCAATAAATTCTTTCTTGCTTTTCCCCTAAATACAATACTTTTACCCAGGCATTTGTGATTAAACTTTGCTTCATAAGCACAATTCCAGCAGTTTCTATTCTAGATACTACTTCTGAAAGGAAACTTTCGTTTTTAAAAACATTATCTTTATTTTCTTGTTTTTTAATTCATTACGTTTTTCACTTTCAACTTTTAGCCATTCTAAAACATCTTTGTTTGTCAACAATTCCTGCATTTACAACGTTTATGTTTTTGTTTTAAATTATGCATGCAAGTAGTTGTTAAACTTGAAGCTTGTTATGAAATCGCTGACAATATTGTACATTTGAAATCTTTATAAGGGGGGAAATTGCTTTGTGGTGTATACTTTTTGAATTCAAACAAGGATGTGCTCTGAGAATTTGACAGCACATTAGAGAAATTGGTAGCATCTGATTGCAATCAAATACAAATGTGAAAACCAGCAACAGGCTGGTCCGGCATATTCCGAGCTAATTGTTATTTTGTGTGCAAGTGCACACAAACACTAAAATAAGTATACCTCTGGCTTATTTTTATTTATTATAATTAAGCAAGTTTATTTATATAATCATGGCATTACATGTTTTTATGTTTCAATCATTTGAAATTTACCACAAATGAATTAATAATCAGTTAAAGGAAAATATCATGCTGTATCTACTAAAAACAACTTGCTGGAATGATATGCCTAAGGACATACCCATTTTACCCAAGTTTCAAAATATGAAATTAAAAATAGAAGACTATTTCCTTTCTTCCCTGTAAGTTGAAGCAGCAACAAAAATGTCCAACTAAAAATATTATGACACAGTAATAAAAATTTCTCAAAAATCAGGAGCTGGAGATAGAAGTTCAAGCAGACATATGTAGCTTGATTTTATCTACTTCAATTTAAGGTGTTCACACTCACTAAAAAAGAACATATTAAACAAATATTATTTGTGAAATAGAAACTATAACGGCCAATTATAATATTCAACTCAAACAAAAAATAATTTATTTAAAATAATTTGTTTTTTAAACAATATATTTTGACTACCGTATTTTTGGGAATAAGTGCCGCACCCGGTATAAGCGCTGCACCTTCCAGATGCGCGCACCCAACATTAAACAATTTAAAAGCACAATCAGTAGTAAAGAAAGCTGGATTAAATGTAAATAAAAATATTTTTTTGTTTCTCGTTATTACTTTTAATTAACAATAATCAAATACTTTTTAAAATCCCCATTTTGCACTTTAGCCTTCGGCATACCTCGGTTGGCCATCATTTTCGATGGTTAATTTATCTGATTTTCAACGACGAACGCATTTCTCATCAATGCCAAACTCTCTGGCAACAAGATGATTTCCAATTCCTTTTGCCTTTTGTTCTTAAAACTTAAAGGCTGCAATATATCTTTTCAATCGCTTAGGAGCCATTTCAAAAGCTACCCTGTGAAAAAATTCTCTAAAACAAGATAAGCCAAGAACACACGAACGACAGCAAAAGATGCAACGCGACAATTTGAGTGAATAATAAAATTAGAGCTAGGAGACAAGTTTTCAATTAGGTTCCTTGAGCGAGCAACCCACTTTTGTGAGGGCGGTGGCATATTCCCTTTACAAAACTGGACATCCATCCCCCTTCCTTACTAGTACTTTTTGCTGCCACCTATCCCTGGCCCCTTCGCTCCGATGCGATAAGCCTTGCTTGTCCACGTGGATTAGTGTTTCTCTCCTGAGTGAAACACGTGCAATCTCTAACTCACCTTCAACACTCCTCTTTGCTTTACTTGTCGCCCAAGATCAAAGGATTTCCCCGACTCCTTCACTCCCACATGGATCAGCATTTCTCTCCTGAGTGAAACACCTGCAATCGCTGGCTCACATTCCCTTCCCCCTTCTTAGCTTTATTTGTTGTCCAAGGTCTAAGGATTTCTCAACATGTTCATGAAAGGAAACAATGTGGTGCTATTTATTAGCAGCATTTTCAACTTCTTTTTTCAAACTTAGAACTTTTTTTTAAACATCTGGAAAACTTAACAGTATTCGCCGCACCCGTTATAAGCGCCGCACCGGCAAATTTTTTTACTTTTTTTTTTGTATCCGCCGCAGCGCTTATTCCCGAAAATACGGTACCCATTTTCCCCACCTGACCTTATGCAGAATTTTTCTTTTCCTGGACTACATTCCGAACTGAAAGTTTATTGAATAAGAATCTGATCAGAGGAGGATCCACAGGGGAAGGGATAAAGGGGCGATTGCCCCCCCCCCCCTCCCCCACATTACAAGAAATCACCTACAACAGTATTTTTATGACTTTAATTCCAAAAAATTTTCTAAGGGAGAGTACGTCAACCCCCTCTTTCTAATGTCATCAAAACCAAATTTTGAATTTTAGAGTTTTAGTTTCGAAGATAACAGTAGAATCGGAAACTTTTTCGAAAATGTCGTTAATGAGGGCATTCAATTACGTTTTTAGAACTTCAATTCTGAAAAAATTCTGGGGGAGAGCCCTGGATTGCCAGCTTTTTCCTTGACATCAATGAAGATCCACTAACATTACATTTTTGAAGCTTCAATATCAAAAAGTTGGATAGCTCCCTGTCTCATCTATCCCTTAATGCTATCAAAGATAGCCAACCATCGTATTTCAAGGCTCCAATTTCCCATGGAAAGTTTCAAACCCTGTTCCTTCCCCTTACGTCATAAAAGATGACTTATGACTGTGTTTTCAGGACTTCAATTGCGAAAAATTTCCGGAGAGGAGCAACAATTTCCTTCTTTCCTCCTGATCTTTCAACATCATTCAAAAATCCTCTGAAGCAGTTTTTTTGGCTCTCCGACATCGAAAATTTTCTGGGGAAAAGTTCTGAACCCCATGTCTTCTGCTACGTCATCAAAAGTGGCCAACAATTGCGTTTTTAGGACTTCAACTCCGAAAAATTTCCCAAACCTTTTGATTTGTAGCATCACTAAAGATATCTAATATTGCATTTTTGAAGCTCTAATATCAAAAAAGGACTGTGGGAGGATTTCTGAATCTCTTCCTTTCCCTGCAATAAACCAAAGATAGCAAACAATTTTTTTTTCGAAAATATACCCTTAAACTTCAAAATTTTTCCGGAGGGGGACCTCCAAGCCTCCCTTTTTCTTATTGACCACCAAATAGTCTAAATCTTCTTCGGAAGAGAAATCAGATCTGAGATTTTGGGCGGTCCTTTTATCTTGATATTGCAACATTTCTTTTATAAGGAAAAAAGTACAATAGAGGACCTAAAATGGCTACTAAAAATAGCTCACGAGTTCTCAAATGAATCAAAAATTGAAGGGTTTAATTTGGATAATGAATCCAGAATATTAGTGGAAACTGTTTTTTTTTTTCCAATTTTTTTATTCTTGTGTGTGTGTGGTACCCAAAACACTTATAACTTTCATTCAAACTCTTTGAAATATTTTCATTATTCGGGGGGGGGGGCATCATGCTTCATTTCTCAAACTTTTTTTTAATTTTATTTTCATTAGCCCCCCCCCCCCATAATGCATTACTCAATCGCACCTCCCACCAGGAGCGTCTGGATACGCCACTGATTCTGATATGGCTTCGGAATATTGCTAAGATAGTAGTAATAAATACAGCAAAACTTCTATAATTGACTACCTTCATTTAACAATAGTTTTGCTTCCCCCCCCCCTTATTCAGACTGATATTCTCCTTTTCTTTCAAATCCATCCAATATTCTACTGCACCAGATAGATTCAATGCTTCAGACTGAATATTTGAAAGGACAAATTCAAAAAAAGGACATTTTCAATTGCTACAAACTGGTTCTGCAAACTAAATCTCAACTTAGATACATAAGTGACTAATTTTAAGCAAAATTAAAATACTGTTACAAATCCTGTAAATAGTAATTATTGTAGTAACGTAACCTGTAAATAGTTTCCCGTAATGAATATACAACCCCTTTTTCATATGGCTAAAATATACGACCCCTATTCCCTTTCTGTTCATTGATAAAATTTGATAACGGTCAACGCATTTCGAGAAGCGTGTGGAATATTTGAGAAAATTCTTTTCGGTGTATGTAAGCCGTTAGCGATGGATAAACAGTGAGTTTCGATTCAGATTTCGAACTGAGTGTGTGTATTAGCTCTGTTTATAGCGAGGCATTTCGCTGTGTTATTTTCGTATTTGGAAGTAAATACGTGTGTAAACGTTGAGTTTACGGTGTTGTGTGATAATTGCTGATGAATAATTTAGCAGTTGTTAACGGTTTCTCCTGTACATAGTGTAAATAAATTTCCTGTGTTTTTATCAAGAACTGTGTCTTCATTTCAAGAAAGTGGAAGTCGCACCGAATCCGTTACAATTGGCGCCCAACGTGGGGCTTCTTCTGGACTTTCTTGGAGTAAGTGTGACTTTGGACATTTTTTCATAAAGACTTTTTTTGAATTAGGACTTTATTTTTATGGTGATTACTCGCGCAATGGATGAACAATTAAAACAACTTCTTGACGCAATCACCTCTGTGAAGAGTGATACGGCGGCTAATCAAGAACAATTAAAAAGTGACTTGACTGCAAGTTTTACAGCTAATCAAGAACAATTAAAAAATGATATGGCAGCTAATCAAGAACAATTAAAAAATGATATGGCAGCTAATCAAGAACAATTAAAAAATGATATGGCAGCTAATCAAGAACAATTAAAAAATGATATGGCGGCTAATCAAAACCAATTGAAAAGTGATTTAACGGTGCTGAAAAATGACCTAGTTTCTAACCAAGAGGAAATTAAAAACGATCTTACTTCGGTAAAGACTGTGATGGAAAATAAATTTAATGAGATAAAGCATCGAGTTGATGCTATCGAAGAGAAATTTGAAGAAAAATTAAGTTCCGTGGAAGGCCGATGCAATGCTGTAGAAAATAAACTGGAAGAAGAAGATAGAAAATTTCATCAACTTAAAGAAGACATCTTTAAAGACCTGGAAAGGAGATTGGCGACCGCGGAAAGCAGCTCTGTACAGTTTGGCGCTCCCACATCGGTTGCTCGACCGTCCATTAAACTTGCCACATTTGATGGGAAAACTTCGTGGCAGGTTTACAAAACTCAGTTCATGATAGTGGCGGAAGCGAACGGATGGGACTCTGCTACCAAGGCCTGCCATCTTGCAGCATCCCTGAGAGGTGACGCAGCGGACATTCTTCAGAACCTTCCGGACGGCCAGCGCCTGGATTTCGCCGCCCTCACAGCTGCGTTGGAGCTTCGCTTCGGTGAGAAGTGCCAGAAAGATTTCAGCCGACTCCAGTTGAAGTCCCGTTTCCAGAAAACTGGGGAAACCCTGCAAGAGCTTGCGGCGGACATCGAGAGACTGTCTCATCTTGCTTTTTACGACTGCCCTGCGGATGTTCGAGACAACCTGGCACTCAACTACTACATCGACGGGGTTCGAGATCCGGAAATCCAGAAAGCTCTACGGATGGCGGATGTCAAAGACCTGAATTCTGCTGTTGTGTATGCGATGAGATACGAGGCCGCCCAGCAAGCAACCCGTGTGAATCGCCATCCCATCCGAACTCTGGAAGCTGATGAGTCTGATTCCAGGTCGTCCCACCTCGCTGAACTTGAGAGACAACTCGGTGACTTGACAAGACAGTTGAGCAGCATAACAGCCCAAAAGAAACAAGAGCAGAAGTGCTGGAAATGCGGTAGTGAAGGACACCTGCGAAGGAGTTGTCCGGCTCGCCAAGCTACGCGAGGGAAGGAAATCACCACCACTAAAGCTCTGCAGATTTCCTCTTCTAGTAGTGGCAGTGATGGACTTTTCATTTACGCACATGTAAATGGGAACCCCTGCAGACTGATTGTTGACACTGGAGCCAATGTGACAATCATTAGGACAGATGTGGCTCGTGAATTTGGATTGAAACTGCTGTGGACATCGCCACGCGTAAGTCTCCAGACTGTGACAGGTGACAAAATTGAGATTGACGGTAAAGTGGACTTGGAAATAGTGTTTGGGAATGCCACCTACCATCATACGGCATTCGTCGCTAATATCACGGACCCCTTCATTCTCGGATTGGACTTTTTGAAGAAATATGACTTCACTCTCGACTTCAAGACTAATGAGCTGCACTCGATGAGAGAAGACATAGCCGTTTTCCCTGCAGAAAGTGATGTAAAATCCGTTCATCAAATAATAGCCCAAACAGATTTATCGATTCCCTCAAGGTCAGAATCATTAATACCTGGCTCCATTGAAGAAACCAATAGTTTTCGATTTGGACTCATTGAATACCCCAACTTAAGCAATAACCTAAAAGGAGTGCTGGTAGCATCTACGCTTGTGGACCTTTCTAAGGATGTAATTCCTGTGAGAGTCGCCAACGTGAGTGAAAGGCCAAGGAATATCCGGAAAGGTGAAGTGTTAGCAACTTGTACTCCAGTAAACTGCATCATTAGAAGAATCAATTCCCCCGAGACTGTGTCTTCTGAGTCCTTGACATCGAAGTTAATTGGGAGTGCACCCTTATCGAAGGATCAAAGAACTGCTGCGGAACAATTGGTGGACGACTTCAAGCATCTGTTTTCATCTACATCGGAGGATGTTGGCCGTACGAATTTAACGCAGCATAGGATTTACACTGGAGAACACCCCCCTATTAAACAGCATCCAAGACGACTACCGTTCGCTAAGAAGGAAGAGGTTGAGACCCTCCTGAAAGAGATGAAGGAGAATGATGTAATCGAACCGTCATCCAGTCCTTGGGCCTCTCCCATCGTCTTGGTCCGAAAGAAAGATGGCTCCACCAGATTTTGTGTCGATTACCGGCGGCTGAATGAAATCACCAAGAAAGACAGTTACCCTCTTCCACGGATAGACGACACCTTGGACACTCTGTCCGGACACAAGTGGTTTTCGACCCTGGACTTGAAGAGCGGCTACTGGCAGGTTGAGATACACCCTGATGACCGAGAGAAGACAGCATTTACAACTGGACAAGGCTTATGGCAGTTTAAAGTGATGCCCTTCGGCCTCTGCAATGCACCAGCTACGTTCGAGCGTCTTATGGAGACAGTGTTAAGAGGACTTTCCTACGAATCCTGTCTGGTCTACTTAGACGATATCATCATCGTGGGACGCAGTTTCGAAGAACATCTGGCAAATCTTAGGAAAGTGCTGCAAAAGCTTAAGGAAGCCAATCTGAAGTTAAGCCCGTCCAAATGTAATTTGTTCCGCCGGGAAGTGAACTACCTTGGTCACATCATCTCTTCTGAGGGTGTACAAACCGATCCAGAGAAGGTATCTGCTGTCAAGAGTTGGAGTCGTCCCGAAAACATCCATCAGCTGCGAAGTTTCCTGGGGCTCTGCACCTACTACAGGAAGTTTGTAAAGGGTTTTTCCAACATTGCACGACCTTTGCATAAGCTGACGGAGAGCAAGCAAAAGTTCGAATGGTCCAAAGAATGTGAAGATGCATTTCTACGACTGAAGGAGGCTTTAACATCAACGCCTATCCTCGCCTATCCTCAGCCTGAAAAATCCTTTATCCTGGACACTGATGCGAGCAACGAGGGCATCGGAGCTGTTTTATCCCAAGAAATTGACGGAAATGAACATGTCATCGCTTACTGGAGCAAATGCTTATCAAAGTCGGAGCGAAATTACTGCGTCACCAGAAAGGAGTTACTGGCCATAGTGAAAGCTGTAGAACACTTCCATCATTACCTCTACGGCCGAAAATTTCTGCTTCGGACAGATCATGCCTCGTTAACTTGGCTTTTGAACTTCAGGAATCCAGAAGGCCAGATAGCCAGGTGGATACAGCGGCTCCAGGAATATGACATGGAAATCAAGCACCGAAAAGGGTTGTCTCACGGTAATGCAGACGCTTTATCAAGGAGACCCTGTCCTGAGAACTGCAATTATTGTTCCCGAATCGAGAAACAGTATGGAACGACTAGCCCTACCGCCTATCAGGTGACAGTGACTCCAACATCATCAGAACCTGATCCATGGAGTGATGACCAAGTTCGAAGAGATCGACTTGAAGATCCCGACATAAAACCAATTTTAGAGTTCATGGAAAGTGACAGTCGACGCCCTAGCTGGCAGGACGTTTCCATCTTCAGCCCTGCAACAAAAAGATACTGGACTTTATGGAACTCACTCCATTTACGGAACGGCGTGCTACACCGGAAATGGGAATCTGACGACGGCAAAACATCTAGGTGGCAGTTACTACTTCCCCGATCAAGGATTTCAGATGTTCTGAAAGAAATACATAGCAGTGCGACTGGAGGACATTTTGGTGTCTTGAAAACCCTCAATAAAGTTCGGGAGCGCTTCTTCTGGAGCAAGGCGAAGGATGACGTGGAGAAGTGGTGCCATTCTTGTGACGCCTGTGCTGCTCGTAAAGGACCGAAGAAGAGAAGCAGAGGGAAGCTACATCTGTACAACGTTGGAGCTCCTTTCGAACGAATTGGGATCGACATCCTGGGTCCTCTACCAAGAACTGCTGATGGGAACAAATACATTCTTGTTTCCATCGACTATTTCACCAAATGGCCGGAAGCATATCCCATTCCAGATCAAGAAGCTACCACCGTAGCAGAGACTCTAGTCCAACACTGGATCTCGAGATATGGAACACCTTTGCAGATTCATTCCGATCAAGGGAGGAATTTCATCTCTGCTGTGTTTAAGGGCCTATGTCAAATTTTCGGAATTGAGAAAACTAGGACAACCCCACTACACCCACAATCAGACGGCATGGTGGAGAGATTTAACCGCACAATCCTGAATAATCTCTCACTTATGGTATCCAGAAATCAACAGGATTGGGACAAGAAGCTACCTTTGTTCCTGCTGGCCTACCGCAGTGCTGTCCACGAGACTACCGGATATGCCCCATCTCAGATGCTCTTCGGACGAGAGCTTCGGCTACCTTGTGATCTCGTCTTCGGTCGTCCTCCGGGTGCGCCTTCATCGCCTGAGGAGTACATCCAGGATCTCCAGGCCCGATTGGAAGACGTTCATAACTTCGCACGAGAGCGAATCAACATCGCGGCGGAGAAGATGAAGACCCGATACGACACAAGGTCTACTGGACATGAATTCAACGAAGGCGACAAGGTTTGGTTATGGAATCCCATCCGACGGAAAGGTCTTTCACCCAAATTGCAGTCGCATTGGGATGGACCCTACAAAGTCGTTAACCGACTAAATGACGTCGTAGTGAGGATCCAAAAATCACCTAATGCAAAACCTAGGGTTGTACATTATGATCGGTTAGCCCCATACTATGGCCATAGTTCATGAGTATTACGTAAACAACCATGGTTGATAACATAAAAGTTGTAGATAATTTTTGCTTTTAATGTTTAGTAATATTTCTTGTTATTATTGTATTTTCTGTATCTGTTAGTTATTAATTAATGTGTATATTTGTGAACATGTGATAGAAGTTTGGCACTCTTTCTGGGGATTGTACTGCCCGGGACGTGCAGTCCTTAGGAAGGGGGCAATGTTACAAATCCTGTAAATAGTAATTATTGTAGTAACGTAACCTGTAAATAGTTTCCCGTAATGAATATACAACCCCTTTTTCATATGGCTAAAATATACGACCCCTATTCCCTTTCTGTTCATTGATAAAATTTGATAACGGTCAACGCATTTCGAGAAGCGTGTGGAATATTTGAGAAAATTCTTTTCGGTGTATGTAAGCCGTTAGCGATGGATAAACAGTGAGTTTCGATTCAGATTTCGAACTGAGTGTGTGTATTAGCTCTGTTTATAGCGAGGCATTTCGCTGTGTTATTTTCGTATTTGGAAGTAAATACGTGTGTAAACGTTGAGTTTACGGTGTTGTGTGATAATTGCTGATGAATAATTTAGCAGTTGTTAACGGTTTCTCCTGTACATAGTGTAAATAAATTTCCTGTGTTTTTATCAAGAACTGTGTCTTCATTTCAAGAAAGTGGAAGTCGCACCGAATCCGTTACAATACTTATTTGAAATTAAAGAAATAATCGAATTGAAAGAAAGAACCTCATTTTGGCTGTTTTTTCATATCGAAATTGAGATCCAAAGCTGTACGATTTTTTTTTGTCAGTTTGCATTTTAAAATAAGTTTTTTTTAACCATACATTCTAATATTAACACTATGATATAACAGATTTAGTATTACATAAACTTTGTAATATCCCATTTCTTACCAAACAAATAAAATCCAATTAAAACCGAAATCTGGATTGGATTTTGAAAAAAAAAAAGGATTTTTTCAGTCCTGTGTTCCTTGTTTACAGAACTCAAAATTTTGTGTGATGCAGATTGCAAACTTGAAAAAATTCTACACAATAAACCAACATCAGATTAAGCATAAAACACAAATTCAAATCAGCACTGATACAGGCATAAAAAGGATGTGCTAAATTGAAAAACTACAAGTACATGCTTACTGTTGATTACATCCCAGAGGATACAGGGTCATTCCGCGGAAAACGGTCATCTTGTCCCGCCAGTGACTGCTCATATATTTCATTAAAAATAATACTACTTTAAAATATTAATGAATAAATGTTTTCTGATAAACAAATTACGAACTAATGTTTGATTTCTTAAGCAAAAAATTTTGCCATCACCCTTTAAAATTATTACTTTTTAATGAAATGTATGAACCGCCATGTGCGGGACAAAGGGTTGACGTTTTCGTGGAATGGCCCTACAGTAAAAATCTCCATTCGCTGAAATTAAAGATGCTTTTCTCTTTAAAAAATTTAGAGTTTTCTTGCCTTCAACTACGAAAGACAGCTGACTTTCTCAAGAATCATTGATGTATGTCACAGCATCATGTTGATGTATAATTCTAAGTGCATAAAAATTCTAGCAAAAAAACATATTAATAAAAATTGAGATGGTTGAGAATGATACCTGTTTTTTTCTAGGAACCATTTTTCACTCAAGACTTCACAGAAACCTAAAATTATTAAGACAAGCTATTAAAATAACAATTTTAAAAGGGGAATGAAAAGCACATAGCACAACTATTAGGTGAATATCATTTTCACTTCAAGCACAGTCATACAAGCAATGATGAGATAGATTCAAATATAATGTAAAGCATATATCTCGTTTATAAAACATGTCTGATTTCTTTTAAAAGTAAAGTTTCAGGCACACAACTAATTTTCATTAAAATGTTTAAACATATTAGTTACTAGCGCGATACAATACAAAAAATAGTATTGTAGCGAATTCTGGGAACTACTTCTAAATAGTTTTGACTCCATTAGTTTTAGTCTAAGATCTCACTACACTTGACCTACCTTCATCGTGTTTCCAAAACTTATTACCATAGATGAAGAGTAAAAGTTGTAAATAAAAGGCAAAAGTAAGAATTTCAACCATTTTCACATGAACTTAGTCCATACATGTCGTAAGAGGCGACTAAAATGGACACCCAATCTCAAATGTGAGGCACAGGTGGTGAAGCCACCCCTATGAGCCCAAATAGCCGTTAATAGTGACGGCTGAATGTGCGGAAGCGTTGTCCTGGGGAAGGAACCATTCACCCAATCGCCAGAGTTCCGAACGTCTCCTCCACACATCCTCTCGCAAAAATCTTAGAACTCCCAAACAGAAGTGTTGGTGAACAGTTTCGTCAAGGATGACAAATTCTTGGTACACAATTCCACGAACATCATAGAAAACAATGATCATCGTCTAAACATTTAACCTCACTTGTCTTGCTTTTTTTTGGTCGGGAGAAGTTGGGGGTCTTCCAGTGGTTTGCTCTTGCGTAATTTCAGGATCATACCCGTAACACCAACTTGTATCCACAGTAATGACCTTGGTCAAAAAGTTTGGGTCACTTTCAATCAGATTTTTCAAGTTCTGACACAAATTGAAACAAATCATAATTTGATCCTGTGTGAGCAGGCGAGGAATGATTTTAGCAGCAACTCGCCTTTGCAAATGCTCAGTCAAAATCCGCTGGCACTAGCTCCAACTTACTCCTGTTTCTTCTGAAATTTTGTTAATTGTAAAACAATGATTCTCGTTGATTTTTTGGCGGATATTTTCAATGTTTTCACCATTTCAAGACTTTGAAGGGCACCCAGAATGAGCATGATCTTCAACACTCATCTCACCACATTTAAAGCGCCCAAACCAATACAAAACTCAAGTAAGGCTCATAGCATCGTTCTTGAAAGCCTCTTCAGCATTTGATAAGCTTCCGGGCAATTCCACCGTTACGGACGTAACAATCACAGACTTTAAACACGCATAATTTCAATTTGGTTTCATAAAAAGCTACAATTTTTTTTTTCTGTTGTATAGTTTAGTGTTATTAATGCTATCAAAAATTTGGGTGCAGATTGCTTTATTACAAAAAGTAACAAAAATTAAAAACTGCCTGCTACGGACGTAACTCAGAAAACAGCAAAATGTATACATTGTCATACAATTGCCACTATTCCTGTGAATTATTCATAGATTTCTAAAATTTTCTTTGACATACTTGTTCTAGAGATTTCAAGCTTTCTAAAACCATAAAGTTTTCATGGATATTGTTTGTAAAATTTATAATAGAAATTTAGATATTTGTTACGGACGTAACAAAAAAGTGTTACGGACGTAACATGTCTGATATGCCAATTGCACAAAGCAAATAAAAGCTTATTTATACTAATAATTTTTGTTAAGAGAGTACAATGGTCTAGATTAACACATTATTTTGACCGTTTAAGTTACACTTAAATAGTTTTTAAAGATTTGGGGAGGTAGGGAGCAGCCCCCGTGCATATACCGCCATGTAAATAAATATAAAATATAAATTGGTGCGTCATGAAAAGTAAAATTATCCAAGGGGAAATTAAGCAAAACAAAAGTGGAATTATTCAATTACAAATAAATTTTTCAAACTTTTAACATGAACTGGGAGGGGGCTTCTACAAGGGAGTACTTTTACAGTTTGAGAATTTTCGATGATTTTCTCTATCTCTCAACGAACATATTAAGTGCCAAATTTCTTTTAAAGTTTAACAGTTGCCTTTGATTTCGATCGCTTTTTAATAGAATTGGCACGTTCTTGCCAAAGGTGGAAAAAAAAACCCCGTCAAAACTGACATCGGAAAAATGCATTTTGGCCAACATTTGTAAGTAATCTAAATCTTGCTTCAAAACTAAATGTGCTTTATCTGAGGATCAGATGTAGCTAGTTTAATATTTAGTACTTTTACCTCTAATCTAATTATGCTTTTTAATTTTAACTTTTAAAACTATAAAATATTCAACGCATCAATGAAACAGTAATCTAAATATTATTTTTTTGTGGAGAGTAAATAACACTAAAAAGTAACTCAGTAACTTTGGTTTAAACTATTAAACAGGACAAATTCTTATCTCTATGTTAGTTTTTAAATAAGAAGTAATATCAATTTGGCTATGCTTTCAGAATGATAGAAGTTTGAAGAGAAAAACTATAATTAATATCTGTAATATAAATTTTTTTTTGAGAAAAAACTTTATTAATGAAAATTACGCACAAAATGATTTGGATTTCATCTCGTTAAATGATCAAGTAATTTTCACAAAAATCTACTTGGAGAACACTATTTTTTTGTGTCATAGTGCATTGATGAAGCAAAGTTTGAAAATTAAGGAACCCTTTAGAATATTTTTATGCACGTTATTAAGCATTAATTGCTAATCTAGAATTATTAACATCAATTGAATTTATTGCATGATTTGGAGGACAAAAAATCTTACCTTGAAGGAACACCTCAGAGAAACAGTAGGATATCTTAGTGTTATTCCTAGTAGAGACGTACCGAGTACTCTGTAACTACTCGGTACTCGGCATACTTGGCCAATTTGCCGAGTACTCGGTACTCGGCCAAATTTTGATCAGATACTCGGCCAATACCGAGTAGTTGCAAAAAATTGAATACTGTCCAAGACAGATATTAAAATTTATAAAAAAGTGCAAGCATATTTAATATTCTGCAATCATTTACAAGTCAATTTTAAATTTTGAGAATAATGAAGTTTTTAATGCTTTAATGGAATAAATCTTTATTTTAATGTCCCCAAAGCTAATAAAATTTATTTATTAAAAATTGTGCAAAAAAGGTATATAAAGAAAATATGGAATTTTTACATAAAAAATAGATTTTTGCTACAAAAAGAAATTAGTTATAAGAAATATAAAAATTCCTTTGCTTAAAAAAAAAGGGAAATAAAACAACGTTAAAAGCATAGTGCAGGAACACAACAGACACGTGTTTTGGCGTTACAGGAAATTCCGTTTTCAATGCACAAAATGTGAGCTTGTAGATTTAAAGGCATCCGACAAAAGTCGGATTTTTTTGTCAAATGTCTTAACATTCTTTAGCTCACATTTTATGCACTGATAAAGACGTTCCTTGTAACATAGAAACACGTGTGTGCAGTGTTCCTGCACATTTGTTTTATTTGCTTTTAAAAATTATTTATGTTTGGCGGACTAGAACTAAAATAGATTGGTATAGTTTGTCTTAATTCCAGCTTGATCAATCATACCTTTTATTTATTTATTTTTAATTTTAAAAATAATTTTTTTGTAAAATTTTTGACGTAAACAAAATTTTTTAAACAATGTGAAATTAAGTTTCAGCAGGAATTTAGTTTTAAAAACTTTTATATGGACAAAGATGTCTATACTACTGTTCCAATAAGTTCAAAATTGATCACGTGTGTGTCAGTGGTTCTTCTTAAAACATAATTGGTACTTGTTAACTCAGCCGAGTAGTGAAATGCCGGGTACTCGGTAACTCGGTACTCGGCCGAGTAGTGAAAGGCCGTGTACTCGGTACTCGGCTACTCGGCCAAAGTGCTACTCAGTAGGTCTCTAATTCCTAGGATTAGATGTCTTAATGTTGCTCTGAGGTGACAATGTGTATTTCAATAATTTTAAAAAATGAAATTAAATATCCACTAATATTTATAAAATTTTGAAAATCAGAGTATCGGAAGTTTTGTTATATCATATTACATGTCTAGCGTTCCCGTTATGCGTTTTTCAAAGGGCGCGGCGCCCTGTCCCTTTTCTTTAAAGAGCTGATGCGCCCTGCCCTCTTTAGACCCGAAAAAACACGCCCTGCCCTGCAGTAGAATTTTAATCATGCGCCCTGCCCTTTTACTGGTGTACAAACAATTTATATTTACGATATCCGAAGGGGAGAAAGGAGGAAATGATGTCCGAAAGGAAGATTCAAAATCATGACGTCAGCGCTTTCGCTCCCCATCGAACGTCGATGGAAGGAGGGAGGGGGAGGGGCGGGAACTGACCGACCCAGCAGCACCTCACATCTTGCACCCGTTTTTTTTTTTAATTCCATGCGGTGAACTGGACAAAGCACGTGCGAATTTGCGGTCCGATCTCTGCCTACGTTTTTCTGAGAACGCTATTCTGATTTTTTTCCGTCATGCCTTCTATGAATCGCAAACGGGAAGATGCAAGAACAAAGGAAGGAGCATTCTGTAAGAAAATAGTAGATATGGTCAAAGTGCAAGAATTTTATTTTTACATTAATGTTTAATACTATCTTAGGATCGACATCGCTTCAATTAGTGTCGAAAATCGGAGCAGCCACGTGCTGTTATAAAGTAGAAATTGAATTACAATATTTCCTCTTTAACATACCTGAAACTATCATTCTACAAAATAAAATAAAGAAAGGGAAAAATAATGTTTCATAAATGAACTTACGATTCAAAAAGTAAAATAGAAAAAGGAACTAGTTTGCGTAAGAAGTGCGAACTTGGTGATGCGAAAGTATTTTATTGCAATTTGTTGTGATCATCATTTTTTAAAATTTTAATTGTGTCCCAAACGAAACAAATAGTATGAGTAATTTATTTCTATTTTTTTTCTTTTCATTATAATCGTGAATGTGAAAGTTGATTTTTGCTTTCTTCGTTTGTTGAGCACATTTGCTGCAATAATCTTTCAACATCTGCTTTTGGACAATTTTCCATATTCCAAATTAGTGAACAAAATTAAAGGTATTTATCGAGAATTCAGAGTTAAATTTAATTTTTAAAGGATGAGTTTCATTTACAAGATACTTAGTGCGCAGCAATCTTTGAACACGTGCTTTTGATTGCATGTGGTAAAACCGCGTGCAGTATTTTAGCACTCAGTATTCAGTTGCTTTTCCTTAGGCGTTGACCAATAGCGTAGCCGGGGTTTAATTTAGGAGGAGCTACAAGCGGTTCGCACATCGGGACAACTCAATCTCACTTCTCAAAACTCCTTGCCCCTCCACTTTTTTAATTTCAAAACTACAGATCGATCGAAAAATAATACTGTTGAGGAATTCATATGTTTAACAAAAGTAAAATTGACTTAATAAGTGTGTATTTTATATTTCTCATTAAAAGGGTACATCGCGCAATTTTTTTTTTAATTTATTGCTTTATAATATTGCACTGTTTCTTCTCCCACAATCGTTTTCAGGAAAATATTTATTAAAGGAAATATTTGCAACCATTCGCATTTATGTCGTAATATCATTCATGTCGTGAATAAAGGGCGTGAATCAGTGATGAGAGATCGCCAAGATCTCCCCAAAAGGTCCTTATTCATCAAATCTAAATCGTAACATTTGATTTTTCTTTTCCTTTTTTGGATGATTTTCTTCTAATTAAGTATAATGTAAGTATGGTATAAGTGCATCGTTCAAGAAATTTCCTTCGGTTAAATTAGAATCCCCACCCTCTCCTGAAAAATGTAAGTTTCAGCCCCCCTTCTATAACCATTTGATTTATTTATTTATGCTGCTTTATTTCACTTTCATTTTTAATTACACATGCATAATTCTAGCACAGCACTGTAAGCCACGGGGAAGCTCTTTATACTATCGCTATTTTCAAAAATTAGTCTCTTTATGTTTCTTTGAAAATTTCGTGCATTTTCGATCTTTTCCCTATTTCTTAATCACACGTGACTATCTTTTTTTTTTTCTCTCTCTCCTTTTTATTTTTCTGCAATCTTTACGCGCACGCCGAAGTTCATCGGCAATGGAGTGTACGCATGACGCCATCTTCGTGGAATCTGGTGATGGGGTTTTCCCCTATGCAAGCTGAAGTCCTAATAAAACGCTATTTTTGGGCTACGGAGGCAGTCTCCCGAACAATAATCGAAATGCTAATTGCGACGATCTTTGATGAGCGTAGGAGAAGGTGTTAAGTCCAACCATTCCCGTTTTTTTTTTTTTTATTTATTTATTTATTTTTTTTAATAAAACTGAATACAGCCTTTTTTTTTTCTGATACAATTGTGCGAGTTAGTTTTCCTGAAAGGTTATTAGCCCAAAGTGGAAGAATTTGGGGGATTGTTAGCATCGAAAATGGAGCGGGGGGGGGGGGGGGGATTTTCGGGATACAAATATGCAGGGAGGAGTGGATGCGATTTTGTGATACAATTATGAGAATTAGTTTTTCTAGATGGTATTGGCCCAAAGAGAAAGAATTCGGAAGTTGCCAGTCACAAAAGTGATCCAGGGGGGAGTGGGGGAAATTTTTGTAATACAATAATGGGAGAGGGGGGATATTTGTTGTACAATTATGGGAGTAATTTTTTTATGAAAGATATTGGCCCAAGGAGAAAGAATTTGGATGTTACCAGTCTTAAAAATGGTGCAGGAGGGCATGGGGGGGGGGGGGATTGCGATGCAATTATGGGAGTTAAGTTTTTCAGAAAGTCATTGGCCCAAAGAGAAAGAATTGGATGTCGCCAGTCTAAAAAATGGTGTTGGGGAAGGGGAGGGGGTTGCGATACAACAATACAGAGGCGGGAGGCAATTTTCGTGATACATTTATGGAAGCTAGTTTTTCTGAAAGGTATTGACCCAAAGAGTTGTTGAACTATGCACGATTTTTGCAGACAGATTATGTAGTTGTCGATGAAAGCTTTTCGCAGACAGCTACAAAACTTTCTGCCACTGGGGCTGTTGGAGATACTCCCAAAATGTTTTTGAAACAGCTGTCTTAAAAAATCTCTTAGCAAAAGCATTCACTGTGAACAAAATTTATATTTCAGTTTGCAATGATATCATGATGTAAACCAAAGCATGGAGACCTCAATTATTTTCATTCATTTGTTCAAAACCGTTAACATTCAGCAATAACTTTCTGAAAACACGGTAATAGTGCATAATTCCTTAATGCTGCATGTGTCGCATGTCATGCTTAACATTACCATGTTAGTGTAATCGTATAGCCATCTTTTAATCTCCGCTTTGGGTTTACGAACCTTTTTATTTTCGCACTTTAGTGTACAATACTATGCATATTGAACTAAAATACAAAAATATTTTTGGCATATTTATTTTTGTTTCTTTTATTGATTGGCTATTTGTATAAAGCACAGTAATAAAAGGTGAACTTTAGCAGGGTGCCCCCTGGGGGGGGGGAGGGTTCATAGCGCAGATTGAGCCATGTCATTGAAATTTTTTAAGTGGGGTTGTTTGAGGGCATTTTTTTTTGGGGGGGGGGGACTGTTTATATTGAGTGGAAGGTCTTTGCGATAATTAGGGAGGGGTGAGCCCTTGCTGGGGGGGACGATTTGGAAAACGGGGGATGTAGTAAGTGTCTTGTAAATAAATTTGTTTATTTTGGAACAGTTTATATTTGGTAAATAGAATTAAAACTGAGAAATTTTTCTTCATTTTTTACGTCCGACACCACAGAATTGCCCAGAACGTCCTTTTAAAGAAAATGTAACAATCTCTGCTTACATCGTGAGAGTTACTTATTCTCATAAAAATGAATTATTGATGGTTGTACCACATCTATAAAACAACTTTCATAAAACTTAAGTGATGTTCCTATTGATGTGATGCATAAGGGAATCAGCTATCAATATTTTCCAAGACAATTTAATTAGACCAGATCACTAGATATATAATTTTAATCTAAATTTGAAAATTATGAGTATATTCCTGTGAGTTTCTTCCTTTTAATTCTATGACTGTAATACACATAGTTAGTACATGGTTTAATATGTCACAAAAGTGTCTTCAGGATCACTCCAAACCCGATTGTTTAGGAAGAAGAAATTCGCAATTTACTCAACTTAAATTTGACCCAATTATTAAATACGACCATGCACTCATACCTAGATCTAATAGGGGGTCATTAAGTGTTATTTAAAAAGAAAAAAAAAGTATGTTGCATTATTGTCAACAAATTTGCTGAATCGGAAATTTTTAGAAGCTCACGCTCTTCTTTTTTGGCCGAGGGGGGGGGGGGGGGGGTCTTCCGGATTTTGGAGGGGTATGCATCCTTGCTCTTGGGGGGGGGGGCACCCCTTGTGTTGACTTCCTACTGGGTCATCCCCGAGTGCCTTTTTACTTCCCAAAAAGTGCCCCTTTTTAAATCGAAAATGCCCTCTCTGAGAAATTTACCCTGCCCCTTTTTGAAAAAAATGTGAACACTATACATGTCATACCCTATATTTTCATTGCTCATCCTGCAATTTTTTCTTTTTAATTGGAAATATACATGTGTTACGGAAGTAACGTACTGCTTTTTGTTACTTCCGTAACAAAAAATGTTATGTCTGTAACGCCATTTTTTTTAAAAACTAAAGCAATTCTAATGTTTTAAACTATGGTAAACAATTACTCTGATGAATTGCTAAAAGGACAAAAAAGGATTTCTTTTAATTTTGATTTTTTAGGAAGTAACAACAACTTTTGCTAAATTTTTTTTACAAACGTAACATTGAACTTCATTTTTTAAAAATTTAAATTGCCTAATTTTATTTTGTAAAAAAATTAAAATAAATGCATCTTTTTATAGTATTATGTTAATAGTTTAAGCTGTATTGCAATTAATTTTGTTTATTTTTATTTTGCTATTAGAAATAAGCGTTTGAAAATGGGGTATTTTTTTCTGATTGTTTTGAAGACCCGACTATCATACTTCCAACTAGGAAAAAAATTTATTATTTAATTTTTATTTAAAAAACAATGCAATATTCTGAAAATACACATTTCAAGCTTTACAATGATGTATAATATAGTAAAATAACTGCAATATGAAATTTTGAACTACTGGTTTCACTTTTCATGGAATTGCCCTTCCGTTGCTGACTTTTCAAGCAGGACGCAAAATTTCAAGCATACTCTTTGATTTTTAAGTCAGCCATAATGAGTTTGCCGGTGGAAAGCAATAACATTTGAGAAATCCAACACTACTATCAGACGTTATCAACTATACTGATGACACTTGCACAGCTGTTTTGTAAAGGTCTCTACTAAAGACATCTAGCGGGAGAACACACCACTACCAGGGGTGTTCCCATAGGGTATACTCCATATACGACATATACTCTCAAACATTTTTTAGCCATATTATGTATATGATTGTAATGGATTACTCAGGGTGGTCAGAGAGTAAAAAGGAGGAAATCAAAAAAAAATCATTAAAATGATGATATCCAAAAAAACTTTGTGAAAGGGATATCTAAAACTGCATCAAAATAGAACCTGGAAACATGATATTCAAAAATTCAACAAACATGACTAATTTACTCGTTTTAAAGGTGACACATATTTAATTAAGTATAATAATAATTTTGTACAAATTGCTGCATTGTACCATTTCTTGCAAGAGTGTTTATTCCTAAATAAATTTAAATTTTGAAAAAGAGGCAACAATTTCTAATCCCTGAGTCCCTGAACAAAGGGTTGGGGGAGGCAGAGGTCAATCTTGGCTGAATCACACAATAGTGTCAACTTTTCATATCTTTTAAAGAAAAGTAAATTTTTTTCCATTAAAAACATTTCAGTTTGTAGTGTTAAATGAGTGAGAACATAAATTTTAAAATTAGGTCTGTTTGTAAAGTAAAAATTTGCAACAGAGAGAAAAATCTAAAATTTCCTTATGTGGTAGAACATACTTTAGTAAGTATTGATATATAAATATATATGTATTAAACGATTGGTTATCTTTTTCCTTGCATTTGAACTAGGGATGTGGATCAAGTAAATACCCAGCGGGTAGATAAATATTTTTTGGGTATTTACCCAAGGCAAGGGTAAATACCCAAAAACTGATATTTTACAAAAAAAATCAAAAAGTGAATGGGATTTTTTTTTTTTTAATTCGAAATATTAAATAATTGGTAAAACTGATACATACATATGTATTACAAAGTTTATAATATTTTTTATTGAAAGACTTGATGAAATTAGGAAAGAAACATATCATGAACAAAGAATCTTTCTTTTCAAAGTCATAATTGGAGAAGTATAAGCAATTCAATGATGAACTTCAGGATTTCAAAATCACAATCAAAGGTTAGTCATATCCAAAATGAAAAAAAAAAAGAAGTATGAGGGATGTTTGGAAGAATAAACTGAGAAGTTATTAAGACTATGATGTTACTTATTTATTTTATTGATGTTTAAGTGATAACATGGCAAATATAGAAACAGTTTTCACATTAATAAGCAAAAAAAAATCAAATATTGTTTTCTGTTGCCTTGCTCGTTTGCTCCCCGTTACTTGATGAAGAAAATTTATTCAAACTTCTTTTAATACACGAATAGTGTGAAGTAGGGTGGGAAGGTAAATATTTTTATTTGGGTATTTATTCGAAGGCAAGGTAAATACCCTAGTAATTGCACATTTTGCAAAAAGGTTTCAGGTGATATCAAAAGGTGATTTTCTTTTTCAAACATAAACCGTAAAATGAAAGATTAAAAATATAAAAATTTATATATTATAATTTTTTTAATTAAAGGCCTTATGAACTCTTTTTCCAGAATTTAGAATGAACTATTTTAGGCTCAAATTTTCCTCTTTTTAAAATACTATCTTCGGATTTTATTTTAAGAGTCATTCCATCTGTAACACAGGATTTTTGAGACAGTATCCAAATTCCTTCCTGAGAAAAAAGTTTAAATAAAAGAGTTAATTTAAAGTTAATCATCCTTGTTAGCATCAAAAAATCAAACCCATATAATTGTCTCCTAAAGTAACAGTTACACACTGCACCGCAGATACGCAAATTTTTGCCATTTTGAAGTTGGTAACTCTATCTGAAGCAATCACACTTTTTTCCCTACCCCTACTATCTGGTTGCAGTTCTAAAAGTTCATTTTGCTGATATATATTATTATTGTTTATTAAATCATGAGTGGAGAAAAGTGCTTAGGAGGCAAAGTGTTACAATGCCTTTTTCAGAGCAGAGAAGTTTACAAAAACACCAGCACAAAATAGTTACAATAAAACAACCAAGCAAAATTATTTAAAACCAAATTGACTTTCAGCTGTTAAATTCTTTCACGAAACAAACAAGCATTTTATTCATTTGGCAGTAGTAGTTATTTATCGCTTGCAGGAGCATCACAAGAGTGCCGATTTACTTCTTTTTTTTTTTGCAAAATTAGCAGATTTTGTACAAGCTCATACCTCGAATTTACTTCAAAAAAGGTTCCAAAAATTATTTGTTTTATACACGGGAAATATGCGTTATTTTGGTTTCATATTTGCTCTTTCAATAAACAATTTGTGAAAGATCTATTTTTGTTTACCAGAATTTTGTGAAGGGTCCATTTTGGTTGAATGGGATTTTGTAAAAGGTTCGTTTTGGTTGATCGGATTTTTGTGAAGGGACACAAATATGTAATGGTAAAAATGTAATGGCAAATATAAATACACAAATATGTAATGGACACAAATTTCCTCTGGCCCGATTCCCAGAAATTAAAACTTGAAAAAACTACAAAAATGGCAGAAAATTGCAAAAAAAGGGAAATCGGGAGATGAAAGCAAAAAACGGATGTCTCTCGTTCAAAACAGTAGAGTTGGCAAGTATGAAATATTATTGAAATGATGAATAAAATAAGCAGATATAAGGTAGCATATAGTACAAAACCACCCAACATTAAAAATAACTGAAATACTTGCAGGATGCAAAAATATTGAAATCTCAAACGAGGCATGCAACTTTCGGCGCAGCACGTGTTTGATGTTCCAAAACAGACGTTTTGGCAGATATTGTGGAGGATGATGATTCGAGGGGAAAAAATAGAAAGAATAAGAAATCAGGGACCGAAAATTGTTCAAAAATCTTATTCTTTTTCAATTTTTGAAAAAAATAAGGCCTGAAAGTGGCAAAAAAGGAGGAAAACTTTTAAAAGCCAACAGAAAAATCTGGAATTCCGGCAAAATCTCCTCCCTGATTTACTGGGAGTATACCATCAGAAAAATTGATGGGAACATCACTGTCCACTACACAGAGGCATACACACGGGGGGTCACCAGGGGTACCGCGGGTACTCCCATTAACTCAAAAAACAAAAAAACACCCATACAAGACGAGATTAGAAGTTCATAGCGCCATAATGTTTTGCTGTATGTGCAAGCGGCTGAAATGCGAATGTGGTTGCTGTGAGAATGAAGTGCTTCTCCAAACCAGCTTAGCTTCCAAAATTTAAGATGCTCAGTGGCGTGACCTATGAAGTCTATAGCATTCCGGTGAACTCTAAGGATGGCACCCTCCCCCCACACCGTTTCATGGAAATTCATTAATGAAAATAACATATAGCAATTTATTTGGAAATATTTGTAAGTAAAATATTCAAACAGAAGTAGGGGAATCTGGAGAATTCACCCTTAGAAGAGTTTCAAAATTGTAGTAGTAAAAACGCAGTTTTAGACGACGTTTGATAATGCAGATCTTGGGGAAAGAGAGATTCAGGTTGCCTTCTCCAGCAAATTTTTCAAAAGAATTAATAAAAACGCTGATGTAGATCATCTTCGACTATTTTAGAGAGAGGGGACTACGGGAGGTTCTCCCCCTCTCAGTAGTTTCGCAAATTATAATTCGAAAAACGCAGTTATAGATGTTTTCAGGTGATGTTCAGAGGGAGGAGAGATTCAAGGTCCTCTCTGGAAACTGTTCGAAATTGAGGCGCCAAAATTGTTTTTTTAGCCTTAAATATACCTTCTACAAGGTTAGAGAAGGAGTTTACGAGAACTCTTAATCGGAACTTTTATGAAATTCATGCCAAAATTTAAGACTATCTTGAATGTTTTTAGTAAGAGAAGGATACACAATTGACAGGAATATTTTTGAAGTTGTCGCTTCAAAAATGCAGGTTAAGTCGATCCTTTGTAATGTTTTTGGGAGGAGTTGGTTTCCCTTTTCATTTGTAACACATATTGTATCTTATTTGAGTAATGTTTCAAAATATTTCTTTTCCCATTCAGAGTTAAAATGCTGCCCCCTTTTCGAAAAGGAGGGTTCAGCCATCCCACACCCCTCCCAGATATGCCACTGCAGTGTAGAAGCACAGTGAAACCTCCCTTAATGGACACTCCCGAATAACGGACACCTCTAATTAACGGACATTTTTGCAAGTCCCAGTCCCTCGATATAGGCCATTCCATGTAATTCACTCTGAATAACGGACATTCCGAATAACGGACAGTTTTATTTCACAAAAAAAATTCCCTTGCGATCGTAGCCTTCCGGATTTTTTTTTCTTTTCACAGAATATCTTAGTAACTGCTTGCCTTACAAAGTTTTTCATCCTCCACAACTGATATTCCAACCCCCCCCCCCCCCCCCGTCATTTCCTTATCACTGTTTCTTGGAATTAAAAGGTTGGTAATGGGCAGGGGCAGCGATTGGGGCTTAAAAGTTGGAGGCAGAGAAAAAAAAAAGAACTAAAAGACATGGTACTTTTTGAGGGCAGCAAAAAATGAAAAAGAAAGAAAAGTCATAATTTTGTTACTGCTAGTTTTGAGAGTATTGAAGCAGATAAGTGAAAACTGATGTCAGTCTAACAATTAACGTACATTTTTCTTAAGATTTTAATGAATTTTTTACTCAATAACTATTCAAAAGTTAAGATAAAAAAGATATAAAAAAAAAACCTTTCATAAGTGCTTTTAACTTTTATGGGAAGAAACTAAAATACCCAAGTTCAATGGCATTGCCAGAGAGGAGTTTTTGAAGTCACCCCCCCCCCCCACCCCCTGGTTTCAACATTTATTTCCAATATCTATACAGTGGTTTATTACACTATAAGGGCGGTTAGGACAAAAACACTACCCAGAAAGTTATTTCAGTTTGCACTATTAAGTTCTAAAAATATCAGGTTTGCAAATCATTTATAAGTATGCAAATCAATTATTCGTATGTATTTATTAGCTGTTCAGCCAATAAGGCATTTCAACTGTCCTCGAGTAAATTTAAAAATTAGGAAACAAGAAAAGTTTATGAAAGTCCACAGTCCAGTCTCTACACCTCAAAATATACAAAAGCAGCTTAAGCAGTGATAAATACTCTGAATGCAAACTTGAGCCTATTCAGCTTTCATTGATTAACTTGCAATAGACAATAAATGTGCAAGTTCAGATTTATAGAGCCATATTTCGAAATTGAAAAAGATTCACAAGAAGTTGACATATATTATGACAAAAGTAGTTTTATTTTGGGAAAAAATGGGTTATTGTTGAAATTAGAATTTAAATTAAGAAAGGCAATAATATTCAGGTGTAATTGTGATTTGTGAGTTCATAAAAAATTACCTGAAAGTTTCAAAGAGCAAAATGGGGCGAGGGGGGGGGGGGAATAATTTTTAAAACTAAGCCCCCTATTACTTGAATATACATATGTACAACAATAACTTTTGCTATGCATACAATTCATAAAATAGTTTATTAAGTCAAAATATTCTGCATAGAAATACCATGCCCAGTGCCTGTTGATAACCAGCAACAGGCACTGGGCCTAGCTAGGCTGGTACTGGTCAATTTATTAGATCCAAATGAAGATGAATGACCCTTCTTAAGCTATCTACCCCTTTGCTGATTAAAGACTCTTTCAGTAAGCTCCAAGTACCCACAACCTTAATAAAGTAGTAATTTTGAACATTTGAGGAAAAGGGGAAAATTGGAGATATAGGGAGGTAAAAGCATAAAAACGAACACTACACGATTTCAAGTGAATAATCATAACACAACCACCCCTGTTATACACCTTATTTATTTTAGCAGACATAAAAAAATGATGTACTTATAAATAAAATTATATAAATCAACTTGATATTTAAAATACAAACTTTAAGTTAATTTGTTAGGTGCTCAACTGCTGAAATTTAATTTTTTTTTTAAAAATCTGTTATGACCAAAAATTAGGTAAAGAAAATCATTCAAAATTGCAAAAATAAATAAGCAAATAATTAAACAAGACCAAGGTAATAAATTCTTTAACTCTTTAGTTATTAAAATAAAAAATAAAACAAGCTAATCTGATGTAGTAGTGTCAAAATAACTACTAATTGCCAAAAATATAAAAATATTTACAAATACAAAAGGATTGAAATCTCAAACAAGGGAAGCAAATTTTCGCGAATTAAGTTTAATGTTGTCATGTTTCCCATAAAATAAACTTATATTTTACTGAAATTAAACATAAAATATGCTAATCTACGGTAGCAAATATGAAAATAACATCCGATTAGAGAATATATTTAAATATTTGCAAGATGCAAAAAGATTGAAATTTCAAACACGAGAAGCAATTTTTCGCAAAGTCTGAGTTTGTTCGACGTGGCATGTTTCCCATGAAATAAATTTACTTGTTTTTTATTAAAATTAAACAAAAAATATACTAATCTAAGGTAGCATATGCGAAACTAACATTTGATTAGCCAAAATATTTAAATATTTGCAGGATGCAAAAAGATTGAAATTTCAAACACAAGAGCAATTTTCCGCGAAACCCGAGTAAGTTCAATGTTGTCATGGTTTCCAAATTAATATCTTTGTTAATTAATGAAATTAAACAAAAAATAAACTAATCTAAGGTACCATATGTCAAAATATTATTCGGTTGTAAAAAACATTAAAATATTTACAAGATGCAAAAGGATTAAAATCCCAAACACGGAAGCAATTTTTCGCGATGTTGCAACTAAAAGAAAGAGACTGACATTGAATGAAAAAATTAATGTTTTGGATTTTGTAATGTTTTAACTTATTATTTTAATTGATTAAATGCTTTTTAAGACAAGTGTGTGCTGTTAGTATACCTTTATTAAGAAAAAAGATTTATTACATTTGAAGTAAAATGTAGTAAACCTTTCGCAATTGTTTCGATTGTGTTCTACAAAGGGAACAACAGCCCATTTTGAAAAAGGTAAATTAAGTAGTTCCTCCTAATAGTGGACAAAACTTCTGGTCCCTTGACTGTCCGCTATTTGGAGGTTTCACTGTATCAAAAAGACCCAGGAAATGCGCCATACACTAAAAATTCTTTTTTTTTTTTTTTTGAGGGGGAGGGGGCATTATAGATTGGCTCTTCTATCTATCGTAACTAAATTTCTTTGAAAAAATAATTGAAGTAATTAACTTTAAACTCATAATTTTTTTATGAAATAATCTTGGCAAATTATGGCTGCTCCTCTTTCTGTTGCACTCTTGTTGAGAGTCACTCAGCCTGTGTTACTAAAAGGTACCACATCAGTCAAAAAGATTAAAAATATTTTTACTGAGACTGCAAACGCTCGTATTTCAAACAAATAAAAATATCAGGCTGGAAATTAAAAAATTTTATTGTTTAAAACGAAAGTACTTAAATGGTTTTGGAGAAGAAAAAACTCTAGAAAGGGTTTTCGAAATATTTTTATCAATAATTGACACAAAAAAGAAAATAGGGACACAGCCAAGAAAAGGAAGTCCCCGAATTTTTTTTTTTTCATTTTGCGTTACTAAAGGTAGTATAGAAGAGGTTTTTGAAAATTTGATTTTGAAAGAAATCTGGGAGAGAGTTCCCAAGCCCCATCCTTTTCCGTATCGTGATCAGAGATGGCCTACGATTACATATTTAGGATCTCAATTCCGAAAAACTTCAAAAGGAGTGCTTCCACTAAAATCCCTATATCATTAATGATTGCCTAAACTTTTGTTTATAAGACTTTAACACGAAAAATTTCTCTGGAATCCCCAAAACACCCTTCAACTTAATATCGTCAAAGATCGTCTAAAATTTCACTTTTAGGGCCTCAATGTCGAAGAAATTTCTGGGGGAGCACACCCGAACTCTTTGATAACATCATTGAAGATCATTTAAAATTGCATTTCTGGAATTTCAATTTCAAAAAATTCCGAAGAAGGTTCCTTTTATAACACTAATATTACCAAAGATACTCTAAAAACTTTGTATTAGTTGTTAATTTTAATCGTGTTTCAATAGCTAAATTTCGAAAACTTTCCGAAGGAGAGGCCCCGAATCTCTCTTCCCTACATCATCAAAGATTGTCTTCAAGCAATTGCTGGGATAGAGCTTCCCAACTAATCAGAGATAATAATTGCGTTTTTAAAAGTTTTAATTTCAAAAACAGGATGGGGTCCCTGAACCTTTTCCCCGTAACATAGGCAAAGATAGTCTAAAATGTGTTTTTAAAACTACAATTTCTAAACATTCTCGAGGGAGAAACCCCCAAACCCCCTCATTTCTGAGTGAAAATTTTTCTTAGGATTAGGTTTATATTCCTAATACTCAGATTTAGTTTTGACCCCCTAACTCCATTTTAATCCAGAAAACTAAATTATCTCTTTATATTTAAAATGCTTTTTAAAAAAATTCTGATGCCACCAAATTGATACATCTTATCTAAATTTTTGACCTCACGGCAGCCCTGCACCCTCTTCTAGTGGTTATTTAACTGTACAGGTTTACTGGTATACTGCCGTGCTAAGCGCAAAAGTGATATCTGCAGTGGAGCTCAAAATGAGAAATTCATGACAACACATTTCTTTGATTTGTGACTTAATTAAATGTTCAACTTGCGGTAGTTGTTCGGCAAATAACTTATCTAATGTACATAAGAGCGCATTTTTGTAAAAGCCTTAATTTAAAATTAATGAATGCAGTTATGACAAATTTTCTCTTCAAACCCTTTTCATGTGCTAGGTTAATTTCACTGTAAGTGACTATTACTTAAGCATTTTTAGGGGTATCTGCATAGATACAACAAAAATAGTTTAGTAAAACGCACTTAATGTATCTTTAAATGCTTATGCTCTGCTTTACTTGGACTTAGCTTACACTTCATTTTGTTAATACAAATCTAACAGAATCTACCTTCTGAAAAATACCATTTTTCAAAATTTTGGACATTAAAAAATGTATATAAACCATAATAATTTTCTGTTTTTTATATTCAAAGAATATGTTGATGTTATCATTTATAATGTTATATTTTCTAGATTTATTTTTACCCAGCATGAAGAAAACTTTGACAGCAGACGATACTTAAATAAAAACATTATTGGCCGCAGAATGAAATGCGGTTTTTGATTTTTTTTTTTCATATATATTTTCATGAAATAATTGGATAAGAATATTTTGAATGCATTTCATTTTTAAGAACTTGCTTTTTAAATAAAAATGTGAATAGAAAAAGCTGAACATTTATTTAAACATTCATCCAAAGTAGTATTACTTTTTATTTTCAACCTATATCAACTATTTAACGATAAATTAATTTTAATACTCTGTTACAATAATTGCTACGTTATTAAATATGCTGCTTTACTAAAGGTATAAAAGTCGTACCTACAAATTACTAAGAATAAAAGTGGTAACTGCGCAGATTCCACTTTAAAGGCTTAGTATTTGTCATTTACGTTCAAATTGCCTTAGCAAACTAAGCAAATTTGCAGTTACGACTTTTTCTTACAGCTTTTTATAATATTCCGCGTTTACAAATCGCCAAAAAACTTGAGATTCAGGTAAATTAAATTACTAGTGACCACCTGGTGACAATAACTCAATTTTGATAAAATGTGCAGATACCACATCTGTGCTTAGCACGGCAGTATAGTGGTACCCCCTTATTGAAGCTCTGCGCACGCTCCTGCCACTACATCCATGTTCGGCAGAGTGCCACTAGTCCGGTTTCTTTTGGATCCCCCTTGTATTTGTTCCACATCATTAATTACACTGATTTACAGGCAGGGGTCTGTCGAGGATTTTTCATAGGGCCCGTTTTTTGTGAAAAATCAAATAATTTTGTGAAAAATCCAATAATTTTGCAAAAAAAAAAAATTGTGGTAAAAACGAAAGTTTAGACTCTTGAGATGGTGGAAACTGCATCATTGACACTTAAAGTTGAGTGTTTTCCCTCATTTCTGTTGAGAATATCATTCTTGAGTGTTTTTCTAGTATTTGGGGAGGGGGTTTATCTACCATTCTTACATCATGTTAAATTATACTAGAAATGTTACTTGTATAGTATTTAAAATAATTGTAAGAAAAAAAATTCAGTCAGGGGTTCAGCATTTAACTTTTGAACCCAAGACACTGTTTAAGAGCACAGAGTCTCGTTTAAAACTTATAAATTCCGTGATTTTTACAAAAATAAAAAAATATTTTATTTGGTTACCTCTTAACTAAGCGTACTAAACATTAAAAATTCGAAAAATCAGATTCCCATAGCGGATGCAATGAGATTGCAATCCTCAAAGTGAAGGCATCAAAAGTATAAAAACGGTTTATAAAATAAATATTTTTGATAAAATTGTTTTAGAATTGCATTTTAGAGTCCTATGATAAACATATCATTAATATCTGGACACAGTTGAAGCAAAAAAATAAATAAATAAATAATTAAAATAAAAAATAAACCATCGATTCAGCATTTTAATTATTGACTCATAAAAGAAAATGGAATTCCGCTTTAAAAACTTGAAATAAGCTTTGTTGCAAAAATTAAGAGCCTTTCCATTTATTTGCATCCTAATAAAGCGAAGTTAGCTTGAAAAAAGAATAAAATATGATTCTCATATCAGATGTAAAAAGATTGCGTTTTTCAAAATGTAGGCATCTATAGAAAAAAAATACGGTAAATAAAAGAGTTGATTTAAAGTTAATTGTCCCTTTTGGCATCAAAAAACCAAACCCATATAACTTTCTCCCAAAATAACAGTTTAACATCACACCGCCACATGATAAGTGGCGATAAACAGTTAAACATCGCACCGCTAGTAGAAATGAGACGGAATCACTCCGGGCCCGACGCGGGCTCGGGCTCAAGCACAGATATTCAATCGCCAATCTCCATACAAATTCAAAGCAAACAAACATTTTCCTACAGTGAGAAAATGAAAGGAACATTTAAATCAGTTCAATCAATGTCAAATTAACCCCCCCCCCCCTCCCCCAAAAAATAAATAAATTAACGCTTATTTAGTGTCTTTTTGAGATTACTATTGCAATATGTCATGCAGTAATGCATTTGAAGTGGAGCATTTTAAGAAAATTTAGAAACTTCTGTTAATGAAGAACACTTGATGTAACATTTTTCATTAACAGAGAGATCATGTCAGACTGTAGAAGGCTCAGTTTTTGATACAAGAAAAATTCCTTCGGGCTGGGATTTTGGTCTGAGACAATATCACTCGGGCTCACGTGGGCTGGGTTACAAATTTTCGGGCTCGGGCTAGCCCTGGCACCGGCTCTCAAAAATGAGCCCGAACTCATCTCTAACCACTAGACGCTAAGTGGCGATTAGTTTGAATTTGGTAACCCTATCTGAAGCAATCACATCTTCCCCCTACTATCCTTTGCAGTTCTAAGTTCATTTCCCTGTATATTATTGATTATTAAATCATGAGTGGGGAGAAAAGTGCTTACTACGCCTATTCAGAGAATGTTGACGTTTTTCAAAGAAGTTTACAACAACATCGCTGCATAAAACAAACAAGCAAAATTATAAACCAAACTGAGTTTCAGCTGTTAATTTCTTTCAAAGAAACCAACAACAGGCATTATATTTATTTGGCCATAGTAATTATTTACGGCTTGCAGGAGCATCACAAGAGTGCTGTTTTTTTTTTTTTTTTTGCAAAATTAGCTGATTTTGTATAAGTTAATTCCTCTAATTTAACATTAAAAAAAGTTCCAAACATTATCGTATTTATACAAGAAATATGCTGTACTTTTTTAATTTGAGATTTGCTCTTTTAATAAACAATTTGTGAAAGATCTGTTTTTGTTTATCGGAATTTTGTGAAGGATCTGTTTTGGTTGATCGGATTTTTGTGAAGGGTCTGTTAACGGACCCAAATTTGCTCTGGCCAGATCCCTGAAGGGTCACCTCGTATTTATAGCAGTAGATCCAAGATTTGAGGCTTAGAATTGGTAACCAAGAATTGGACATCTGAACATCAAAATCAAATACTTAGTCACAAAATACACCTAACTGCTTATTTCCAACACTGACATGAACCATGACTAGACACAAGTTCCTACAGAGCTAAACAAATTTATGAATTGGTAAAAGCAAAATAACTATCCAATGCTATTGTGACATTTTAATTTTAAAATTATTCATAACCATCTTGCAGTTTGAAACTCTGGGACTGCCCAACAACAGGGTGGTTCAGAAAAAAGTTGATTGAAATAAATAATTTTTCCAGAAAAAAAAATTAAGTGACAAAAAATATTTAAAAATCCCATGCTTTTATTTCAATATATAAACATAAAAGTATACCTTTGCATATGTACAAAAATACATGGATGTTCTTGTCTGGATTGAAAAAGAAATGTGCCTTTTTTATTTTTCCCAACGAGGCCTTGTCAAATCATTTCTATAAGGAAAATAATCAAGGACAGTTAAAAGATTTTAATTTCTGTTTTACAAAACACACATAACAGCAAAAACGAAATCAAATACATTATGTGATATAAAAGTCAGAGGAAATTTGAGTCTGTAAACGGACCCTTCACGAAAATCCGACCAACCCAAACGGCATTTTCACAAATTATTTATTGAAAGAGAAAATCTAAAATAAAAATAAATACTTATATTTCTGCATTCAACTGGTACTTTTTCAAGTTAAATAAGGGAGATCAGCTAATACACAGATCTGATCTACTAATTCTGCAACAAAAAAAAAAATGCCAGCACAAATTAACGAAGCGATGTTATCATTACGGAAATAATCAATCGAGCTCTGGGTATTAAAAAATATTTAAATGGACAGTTACAATCAGTTCTCCACATAATAAGTTTGAGCTAATACTGTATCAATTGCTCACAATTGAGGCGCAGAAAATGTTCTTATTTGTTAAATTTTGTTTCAATAGAACATTTTATTTTTAGGGAACTGATGTGATATACCCCACCCTTGGCGACTTTTTCCTGTTGGCGCCAAGAAAGCGTCGCCAAGAAAACGATGTATGACGACATATGTCATACATCGTTCTTAGCGATGCTTTTTTAGCGCCAACAGGAAAAAATCAGATAAAAAAACATGATCAAAGCACTTCAGAACACAATATATATAAAAACAACATAAAAGCACAACAAAAAACATCACGAATATATGCTTCAAAAATGTACAGGGCCGGGGTTTTTTGTAAACATATTAAAATACAATGAAATAAATTATTGTATTAATTACAAGTCTAAATTAATGCATTAATTTTTTTTTCATCATTTCTCCGGGATACGAGCCCTCGGTCTCATAGTACTTTCGTAATAAGACCTCGGCTCGCCGGCCCTGCCTCGGTCTCATTACGAAAGTACTATGAGACCTCAGGCTCGCCAGGACCTCGCTCCGCTCGGTCCGTTATCCCTCCGACTGTTAATATACATTACAGTCGGAGTATGGTCACAGTTATGTATATTTTCATGGAGACACCCAAGGGTGGCTCCTTCCGTTCAGTGTACAATAATGACACAGTTTTAAGTGTGAAATATGCACCATTATTGTGCAGATTTATTAATAAAATTCAGCATTTTTAAGAGTAAAACCGAAAGAACTTTCAATTGTTAACATAAAATTCAGTACCTAAAGGAGGCACGTTAATAGAATGTCTAAATAATTCGTGGCATCGATAAGAATTAACTTTTACAACAAAATAACCGTACTATTTCTGTAAAATTAATTTACATACAGTAAAAATAAAGTTAAAAACTACAAGAACCCCTCAAGGATTTGTAAAAACAAAGAATTTTGGAAGTGAGAGGTTTTTTTTTGAATTCTAAAATAAAGAACTTACCTTTTCATATGGTATAAATATTCACACTCAGTCTAAAACAATACATCATATGACAATGGCACATTACAGATAAACACCACGTTGGAGTTAACTTTTAATTAACCTTCAAGTTTTCTAATGTTTTTACTTCAAAACACAACTACTGAATTTAAACTAACACAAAATAAGCATTCCTGTAAGGTATATTGCACGAAACTACACCACGTATCTCTCCTGCGTGAAACCCAAACAACCCAAGTAAACAAGTTTGAACAGATCTGTAAGATTGCCTTCGGGTTGCTAAACACAGGTTAGTTTGGCCAGGGATGCCATGCATAAATAATTATCGCCTCATTGGCGAGAAAAATATTTTAATTTTGTGCAAAAAAATCGAATTTCGCCAAATGGGGGGGGGGGGGGTGTATCACATCTGTACCATTTTTAGGAATAATTTCCTCATATTTAAGTGATCATAATAATAAGATAATATTAAATATCTATAGGAGCTGCCGGCTGTGGCATCTCCTTATGCCAGGGACGATTTCTTTAACCAATCTGCCACTGTTACCGTCCTGTCCAAAACCCTTGTGACCAAAACTGACGAGAAGTGTTTAAAACGATTTTTTAGAGAAATTGTATTTTGTGAGAAAATATCAAAATCAGAATAAAATGTATCAAGGTTATATGTTTTATATTGAACATTTTTTCAATGTGTACAAGTATATCAATACATTATTTATGCAGCTAATTCTGATGTCGTTAAAATAAAGTTGAATTTTTTATTAAAAATTTCAGTTTGTAGGCAATATTTTTAAAATAATAGTAACCAAATTGGCTCTCCTCTGATATGCCCCCCTCTTGGCGAGATTTTAATTTTTTGCTCGATACGAAAATCGCCAATAAGGCGATAACTTGGCAACCCTGGTTTTGCAACTTGAACGCTGGAAAGTAGTTTCTCGAAGTCTCTTTTTGCACGTGTCTGTGTGGTAGGAGGTAGGTGCTCATATGTTCCGCTTTTAGAGTATTCTTTTTCTTGTTGTTTTTTAATGTTAATTTAGTTGAATTTTCTATTTTAATTATGAGTTCGGTTTGTGATGTTGTCCAAAACTATCAATTGAAATTTTTGAATGAATCTTCTTTTTCTTTTTCGTCAGGTCGTCCAACGTTTGGACGTACCGGAGTCCTAAATAGATTTTTTATATTTAAACTAATTGAAAATAAAGAGGTTTTTTTTAGAATTTTTAAGGGAAATTGGTTTACTTAAGAATGAAATGTTATGTTCTAGATGTAATTCTGTTATGAAAATTAAAAAAACTAAAAAATGTTCAGATGGGTTAATTTTTTTTGTAGAAAGGTTATTGGGGGTGTTGTTTGTGGAAAAGAAGCAACGATCAGGAGTGGGTAATGGTTTAGTTCTAGCAAGTTGAAAATAGAGGAGATTTTTTTGATAACATATGAGATTTTAATTGGGACCAAAACTGCTGATATTGAAAGTCAATATTTTTTTTCATCACAAACTTTAGCCGATTGGCGAAATTATATTAATGAAGAAATATTAAATTACATTGAATTAAAATCCGAACAAATAGGGGGGGGGGGGTTGGGAAAGTTATTGAAGTTGATGAATCTAAATTTGGGAAAAGAAAATATAATCGGGGACATGCAGTTGAGGGACAATGGGTTTCTGGGGGGGTTGAACGGGGTTCGGGGAAAACTTTTTTGGTTGCTGTTGGGGATAGGGGTAGGGAAACTCTATTTTTGGCAATTAAGCAGTGGATACTACCAGGCACGACGGTGCACTCCGATTGTTGGAGGGCATATGATACATTGGGGGAGGAGGGGTATGAGCATTTAACAGTCAACCATAAACTTAATTTTGTAGATCCAGAAACTAAATGTCACACTAACACAATTGAATCCACATGGAGACACGTTAAAAGTACTCTACCAACATATAATAGATTAGGGGATTTTAAATTTTATTTAGCTTATTATTTATACAAAAAAAATTGTGAATACAAAAATGAGGATATGTTTGTAAAGTTTTTGGAAATAATTCGCGAAATTAATTGGGTGGAGTACAAAATACAAGTAAAATAAGGTTGTTTTTTTTGGAATTTTTTTTGTCAAAACAAACATAATTTAAATATTTTTGTAAAGTAATGATAATAAAAAATGGGATAATTTCCCTAAGAGCGGAACATATGTGCACTGCCTCACGTGAGGAAGTAAAAGAAAAGTAAAAAAGGTAAGTGAACATATTTTGAATTATTGTGTTTTTAGTGTGTTTCTGGTAGTTTGTATTTTGGTCTGGTTGGCATTTTTGTAGCACAAAAATGGTGTTAATTTCACATAAAATCTGTGACTTTATTGTATACTGAACGGAGGAGATCTGTGACTTATATCCGACTGTGATGTATATTAAAAGTCGGAGGGATAACGGACCGAGCGGCAGCGAGGGTCCTGGCGAGCCCGAGGTCTCATAGTACTTTCGTAATGAGACCGAGGCAGGGCCGGCGAGCCGAGGTCTCATTACGAAAGTACTATGAGACCGAGGGCTCGTATCCCGGAGAAACAATGGAAAAAAATTAATGCATTAATTTCATTAAATAATTAATGACATAATTTGAATTTTTCCTGTTGGCGCTAAAAAAGCATCGCTAAGAACGATGTATGACATATGACGTCATACATAGTTTTCTTGGCGACGCTTTTTTGGCGCCAACAGGAAAAAGTCGCCAAGAGGGGGGTATATCAGATTTGTTCCACCAAATTTTTCTATATTTATGCATGTGTGTGTGCAAATGAAAGTGTTCAAATACAGTGCTATAATCAACTTAAATGCAATAAATGACAATTTTTCAACAGAAGGAAAAATGTAATTGAGACTTTTTACAGCTATGTGAAGATTTTCTTCTCTTGACTATTGCACCATTTCATAATCTAATACTAGTCTTCTAATCTACATTAGGAAAATGCCAACAATGTCTTTCTAAAAATTAGCAAGCTACTATGTAGTGTTTGTTTATTGTAGTTCTAGAATGTATTAAATATTTAAAAGATGAATTTTTAAAAAATTGCACAAGTTTCAAAATATAAGTGCTTATTTAATTATCAATTCATTCTTTAATTTATGATTATTATTATTATTATTTATTTATTTTGCTAAAACGTGATGTACAGCCTGGTGACAGGAACTGTGAAAAAAATTCCCTGACTTTTCCCTGATTGAAATCACCTAATTTACCATTAAACTATCTAAAAAAACAAAGCTACCAGTTTTCTGAAAATCACTCAGGACCATAGAAATAACACTTTCTGGAATAAAATTTATTCAATATAACTGCACCATGTGATTTCATTATAGGCTTTGTACGACCGTAGGTGTTATTTGTTGGTCATAAAATAAAACAAAAAGTATTAATAGTAATAAAATAAATGAGACCAGTCCAACATACCCCAACTCCCCCTATATTTCCCTGCCACAATTAGATACAATTTTTTTTTTGTTAGATTGATTTTTTTCCTCTTTTGAACAATTTTGATTGGTAGGACTCGGCACCCTTTTGACTCTGGCGCCGTTCTACACTGCACAACCTTGCACATAAGAACGGTGTGGCCCTAAACATATTTTCCTTGGGTTACATATCTCACAAGACTTGAAGGGCTATACGACGGCTGATATTTAAAAAAAAATGCTTTTTGTTTCCAAGTTATGGTAAAGATAAATGGGATCAAATTCAAAAAAAATTAGAGTCGGAGTTCTAGATATAGAGGTTTTAAGGAAAAGTCATTCAAGATAAGCATGGGGGAAAACATTGAATTTGTTCAATAAAAGCTGGGACATTGAAAAATTTCAACACAGAGAGGTTTTCAAGATAGGTAGGTTCAAGATACATAGGTTCGACTGTAATAGCAGCTTTGGCTAAACAATTCAATTAATATGAATAAAATTTTCAAGTAACTCAACTATATTTTTAAAACACTAAATTACCATTTGCACATTTGATTCCAAATATCATTAAAACTAAATACCACTAAAAATCTAAAACTCTTTATAATAAATGTTTGAAACATTACACCTAAGTCTAAAAAATAATATAATATTAAATAAATTAATTTGAGCATGCAGTTACTAGATGTAAGAATTTAATTTGTTAAATTGAAAATGCCGGACGTGTATCAGATAGATACAGAAATATCAGCATTTCCAAACTTTGGAAGGCATCATGATATTTTCCAACAATGCAAAGAAGTCCACCGCCTTTCAAATCAATCATCAAAACTAGAGACCCCCACTCCTGAGGGTCCTGGTTCAGGTGGATCATCAGAGCAGGGTTTATTACTACAAAAGGAAAAAACTCAGCTTGGAAATACGTTGAGAAAAAGCCCATGCACCAGCTCAACATTTTGTATTCTTCTCTCAGAGACCACGAAATAATCTTTCCAAAATCAAAATATCACATTTTGTTATAGTGTACATACGATCTGTAAGAACAGTGTACAGCAATAGCAATTTTTACTGCTATTGCAGTTGTACTTGATGAAATCGATTTTGAGGAACTTAAAATGACTTACTTTACAGTGTTATTACTTTGACACAAACATTCTTCACAATGTTTTGTTTATGGTTTAAAATTTAAAAGAATACAAAACTAAACAAAACGCTTGCCGCCAAGATTTGTAAGGTAGTGCCAAAAGAGAAATTGATTCTTCTTCTTCTTCTGGCGCTTAGGCGCGGTGATGTGATGAGGTGTGGAAACAGAGACCCTACTCTCCACTACACATGATTAGTTTAATTAGAGAAGGATTAGTAATTTTGAGAACCTTACAAATGAATCCAAACCAAATCAGAATAGGTCCATGAACGACATAACAGAATAAGCGAAAAATAAAAGGGGAAAAAAAGAAGAAAAGCAATGCCAACAAAGAAGAAAACCAACAAAAAAAAAAAAAGGCTATAGTGCCTAGAATGAGTAGTGTGCCGATCGACGGGAAAAAAGTGAGGTCAGATCTGAGGAAAAACCAGATGGCGCTGCGCTCGAGGTGTACGTTATGCTCCTCAAGCAGACTCGTTTTAAATCAGCGATTGCATGCTCATTTCGCAGTTTAAAAGCCCCGTTTTTCGGATTAAACTTATTTTTGCGCAAAAGACAAATTCTGTAATAAGTGCTATTTGTTACGTGGGTGTTCATTTATTTTTTGAAGAATATAAAATTACCTTATGCTAATTTATCTTCAATGAAAATGGTAGACTATAAGGGGCCATTCATTAAACACGTAGGGTCCCGAGGGGGAGGGGGGTTGGAAAAGCCTCTACGTACCTTTGGGGGGGGGGGGTCAAATTCATTCTTACGTAATATTTTCCAAGTCGGTATTTCATATTAGAAATTGCGCGGTCAACAAGTGATTTGGCAGAGATTATGTTCTATTTGCATATGGAAGGTAAAAAACGTGTTAGGATAAGATGTTTTTTTATTTGTTTTACAAAGAATGAATAGTGTAAAATATAATAAAAGAGTCGCATTATGTATGGCATGTTTTATTTTTAATTAATATTACATCAAAAAAAATGTCGAAAAAACATTCAGTTTAGATTCTAACTTTTCAGTAACTATTTCTTTACGCAAAAAGTTAAATTTAATAATGTGAATTTAATAACGATTCCAATGATGTAACGATTCCAAGATTTGCTATTTTATCATTTTGAAAAACGAAATGGAATCTTACGTAGGAATAGGGGGGGGGGGTGAAAAATCTTACGTACCCTTACATGGGGGGGGGATCAAAAATTGCCAAAATCATCCTTACGTAATTAATGAATGGCCCCTAAGTATTCAATAACTGCACGTCTCTTATTTCTCTACTAATAATAAAGCTGAAAGTCTCTCTGTCCGGATTTCTGTCTGGATCTCTGTGACCGGACAGCGCCTAGACCGTTCGGCCGATTTTCATGAAATTTGATACAAAGTTAGTTTGTAGCATGGGGGTGTGCACCTCGAAGCGATTTTAAATTTGATTTTGTTCTTTTTTTATTTCAATTTTAAGAACAGTTTCCGGAGCAAAATTAGTAAATTACGAAATTATAATGACGTGGAACCGTAACGTGGGAAGAGCGAATGAACATAGCCAATTGGCGAGAAATTCATCATCCATTATTTGTAAATATACAAGCTAATCAAATGACCTTTTAATTTTCTCCTCCGGGCAAAGTCCTGCGGGTACCGCTATTTTCAAAATAAAACTGCTTCGAAATTCTTAAGCTAATTAAAATTATCAGGGCTTCTCAGTCTGAGTCGAAGAGTCGGAGTCGCTTGAAAACCTACCGACTCCGACCTGTTTTTTTGAGCAATCACGATTGCTTATTGTTCTCATTTGACTGTTTTGATGTCCTATCTTTTTATTTTCCCACCGCCACCCTCCGCACCCTGTCACCGTCGACCGGCTCCTCACAATGCTGCTCCTATAGCGAAAGCCGTCTCCAGGTTGCATCCATGTCCTACACACACGCACATACATACGCAGCTACACACACACACATACACACAACTACCCACACATTCATGCCTGCACACTGACACAAACACATATGCCTACACACACATACACATACCCCCCCACACACACATACACACATTCATAAACACAACTACCCACACACTTATGCCAGCACACAGACAAACACACATGCCTACACACACATACACATACCCCTACACACAAACACACATAACCCCACACACAAACACACACGCCTACATACACACACTTGTGATTGCGAAAAACATAATTTGAATTCAAGATGTCAAAATTCAAATTATTATTTTTTTTTTTTTTTAATTTTCAAGGACTTTCCTTACATTAAAAAAATAATAGCGTCACTTGCTCCGATCACATATAACATACTAATTTGCAAATAACTGCAATTGGCAAACAGCTAGCTTGATTATTTGTTGAATTTTCGGTAATACTTATCAACGTCAAACTGCTAGTTTGCTTATTTTTATAACGTTCACCTGTCGGCAAACGGTTTTGTTGTGGATAATTATCGAAATAGAAGTGTTTTTGAATCTGACGTTATCATTGTCAAAAAAAAGTATTTATGTATTTTTATCTTTTATCTCATATGTAAAATAGCGAAAGAAATGTATCCTTAAAAACTAAAAACAAATGGGAAACCTCCTCGTCCCTCTCCTTTGTCTAACATTGCTTATGATAGCTTCAAAATGTTCTTTTAAAAGGAAGCGCGGCTTCTGTATCTCCCTACCCTTAATCAAGAAACAACATGACAGTGCTACAATTAAAAAATCTAAATAAGTAGCGATCAAAAGAACATTGTGATACATGTTTTTGGACGCAAAAAATATTTTCCCGTTGTCGATATATGAGATTTTAAAGCCAATGGGAATTTTAAGAAAAGCGAGTCTCGTTGTTACAAATTAAGCGAGTTTCGATGAGGACAGACATCTTTCTCACGCTCTGTAGATATGGATGTCCTGCCACATGCAGACGAGGAAATCGTCTGTGAGAAATTGGTACCTTCAATCCCTCGCCAAGTGTTTAAATTTGCCACTTTTCTTAAAATTTCGGGAAACTTAAATACCTTTTATCTCGATAACGGGGGACGATAACAAAAATAATTATCAATTTCTTACAGGATTTTAAAAGGCTAAAATTAAAAAAAAAAATTTTTTAACATAACTTACATGCTTGTTGATTCCGTTTGTCCGAAAGTCGAATGGTCGGTCCCTAACAGTTGCCAGGCGTAGCGTTGCTGGAGATTTCCAACCTATTCTCCAGACCTATAAACTGTAGAGGTGGTCCTACCATATACCGTGTCCAAGTCGGGCTCTTTCTCATTTAGGGGTCTCATTGACTCAGGAGTCGCTCCATTCTGCTTTAAACTCATGCTGGCTACATGAATTGGTCTTGTGTCTCCCAAGTGGCATTAAAAACAACAACAAACTGCGCTCTAAGCCATCTCGATTAATAATACATTTGCCTTAAAATATAAGTATCAAATTTTCAGTCAAATGTGTAAAATTTTGTTTTGAAAACATCCTTGTCTTTGTGTCTACTTCAATAATGATCTTTTTATCGTCAATATTATTTTACACATAATTTTTATTATATACAAAACTACAATATTTGGAGATTTTTTAAATTTCATACAAACCCAATATTCGTTAGGCAAATTAATATGAACAATTTCATTTATAATAGACTAGCAAAAATACCCGGCGTTGCCTGGGTCAGTAATAATTATGAGAAAAAATCGTTACTTGCTTTTGTTTTCTGGTTTAAGTGAAAGAATTTAAAACACATCTTTTTGCGTGATTAAAAATCGAGTTTCTTCCTTACCCATAAAAGTAAAATAGCAATAAGTATAAAGAACAAACTAGTATTGATTTAGAAACGAAATCACTATATTTAAGCATATACAAATTTCCAAAACATGAAATTATTATTCTCATGTTTAAAAAGATTAATCTGTTGATTACTTTTTTTTTTTAACATGGAGTCTAAAACCTTCTCTGTATTGCTATTGAAGTTGCTCGTAATCCCCTTATACTTGCTTTAGTTATTTTGGGAAATTTCAATCATTGTGGGCTCTAGGTGCGATTTTACCGAATTTGCGGGAATCGTGTTGGGATACCTTCGATGATGCTCCCTCCTTCTTTCCTTACTTTGTAAAACGATATGATATTAATTTTCGTTACAAAAATATTATCGTCAGGTACTGAGATACTTTTGGTCACCATAAAATGGCGCTAAAGAGTTTCATACGAAATGTTTCCAAAATAGGTAGTAAAATTTGGCGATTGTTTGATATTGTGCAAAAAGGAAAATTCATGGAAGTTTTTGTGCTGTTTATGGATTTGCCTAATTTAGTTGCTGGATTATTTAACACAGTAAAAAAAGTTTTTTAAAGATTCTTTGATTGGCGATATTTTGTTTACATGGTGAATGCTGAGAAACATTATGACGTAGTCCTCGGCTTCAAAAACAGCGACGTTGGAAAAAACTGCCAAATGCATCAGCTACGGAAATTCTACCTGCAAAAATTTTGGCGATCTGCTGGTTGATTGGACAATGAGTAAGTGTTCAATCAGCATAAATAATAATAAAAACCATTAATTACATTAAAGTTCCGTTTAAATGGAAAATGATCAGCCAAATCATATATTATTTGGCAATCTTGTGCAAGAATCTTACTTCAAGATTTGACTTGAGAAAAGCCTTGAACAGTCACGAAAAGCAAAGATATTCAACAATACAACAATTGTCGCTATCGACATGGAGTTGAGATGATACACTAAATACTGTATTGAGTTTAGGAAAGCCTTCGAACATGGAACTAAAACTCTCATAACTCTTTTTTTATTCTACTTAGAAATTTCGAATAGGTGCCATCTTCAGGAGAAAAATCAGAGCTTTCGATGGACATATAATGTAAATATGTGCAAGTATTTTTTCATCCCTTTATTAGAGAATTTATACGAAAATTGTGTTTTATTGCCCCCCTAAGGGGGTTTTGCCCCCCATAATGGGACGAAAACTACCCTATGTGTTATTCTGATGCATAAGCTATATTATTGTAAAGTTTCATCAAAATCCGTTCAGTAGTTTTTGCGTGAAAGAGTAACAAACATTCATACATCCATACATCCATACAGACAAACTTTCGCATATATAATAGTAGTAAGATTTATACGTGATTATTTCTGTTTCATCTGCGGAAAGATCAAATTTTATTTTTTTCAAACAGGGAACATTTTTCTTAACTGCATAATTCCTGATGGACCTTTTCTTTGGTAATTTTTTAGTAAAGTATGTTGGCAGACTTAGGAAAATCGTTGGAATTGCCTCATCTTTCAAAAAAATTTTCCCCGAGGAATCAAAACTTCCTCACCATTTATAATATGCTTAAAATGCGTTTCAATAAAATGTTTCTCGAAATGCAAAGCACAAATTGAGCAATATTTATCAAAAACTTTATCTAACCTGGGAATTAACGAGTTCCACTTTAGTTTTTCTTCATCTGCTGGAGCTTTAAAAAGCGTAACTTTTTCCTTGCATGTTTTGTACCCACTTTTGCACCCTGGTACGAAACAAGATGAAGCTTTATTTCTTCCAATGTTCAACTTTGATGCCTGAATTAAAAGCCTTAAACTCTGTTTCATGAAATATTCACGAAATAAAGGTAAAAAAGAGAAACGAGGAACTAAATTGCAACAAAATCCCGCGTCTACTAATGTAAACACCGCGAAATTGAACGTACATCTCGACCGCACTGCCATCTAGCAGTTTTCATACAATTTGTCTTCAAGAATCGTGGGGAAAAAAGCGCCGGTCGGCACACTACTCTATCTAGGCACTATACCAGGGCCGCCTGACCTAAGTTATTTTCTAAGTAACAAAATGTGTAGGACAGAATAGAGTTAGCATGTACTTTCAACATACGCGTGTTTATTAAATTGGTCCGCGGGCCAATTTGCAGGTACTGGGTACAGAATGTACGTAAAAACAGTGCTAAACTAAGTTATTTTCTAAGTCTCAATTTTTATATAATGATACTCAGGGAACTATTCCAAAGCATTTTGTAAGCTGCCAGACCAATCGTATGGGCCAAACATCCCGCCAGACACAGTCAAAACAACCTACCAAACTACCAGATACGTTCCGCGTGCACTAAATGGCTGCCAGTGGCGCAACCTTACCTATTTTCTAAGACTTAATTTTTATATAATGATACTCAGGGAACTATTCCAACGCATTTTGTAAGCTGCCAGACCAATCCTATGGGCCAAACATCCCGCCAGACACAGTTAATATAACCTACCAAACTACCAGATACGTCCCGTGAGCACTAATGGCTTCCAGTGGCGCAACCTTACTTATTTTCTAAGTCTTAATTTTTATGTAATGACTAGAGGACCTGACAGACGTTGTTCTGTTCACACTTTGTAAATTGAAAAGTTAAAAAATTCTACTAAACTATCAAGTGTTTGAACCGTTTTGTTGAAAAAAAAAGTAAAAAGAAAATGTTTTAAACTGCTTGGTGTCAGAATGCGTATATTTATTACAGCTTGATTTAACTAATTCCTACTGCAGCAGCAGTTGATTCATTAACTATTTTTTCTCCCGTACTTGATGGTTTGTTCCTTCAGCCATACTCAAAGGATAAAAAGCGTCCTCAGATATTAAGCGTAAAAAACTAACTACCCATCTAGAACAAACGGGAAATCCCGCTGCAACATCCTCCATATGGAAAATAATAAAACAATCGAAAGGGCAGCGTTTAAAAAAATGATTAAGGTAAAAACAGTTCTCTGATTAAGCGAATCACTCATCCCCCCCCTCTCCCGATGTAAAATAAACACATTCTTCAACTAAAATCACTAAAAACTCTTTAAAAACGAAAAGCAATTCTTTGCAATTTGAAATATTTCGCTAAATAAACAAAAAATACAATAAATTACATTAACAGTAGCTTTAAAATGTAAACAAATGATCACACAACTTTACAGCCAAAGTCGCCAAGCCATCAAGTTACTGTAATCCAGCCGATCAGTGAGCGAAGCCAACTCCGACCGATTAGCAGTCCGATCTTTTGAACGAAAACTTTTAAAACTTCATTTATTGCCTAATTTGTTCTTTCCACCAAAGATAAAGTTCTTCCACTGCACTAATCTTTTGTGTACAGAACTGCCTTGTTGTAATTTATCTGGACGAAAATAAAATTTGTTTCGTCTTTAAATTCCATCATCTTTTCCTTTATAATGTACTGATTAGTCAGATAATCCTTTAAGTCTTCTTGACACTGGTGCCAAAACTCAGATGGATTTGGGAGATGCCGTCACACAGGGCCGAGAAACAAATGGTGCTAGATACGGTACTTTCTGATTCTGATCATTTAGTTAGGAAAACCTAAAGCACCGATCCGGTCACGACAGAACACACGTTTTACGTGAACCTTCTAGTACTTTACTTTAAAATATATATCGAGACCTAAAATCGTTGCTTTCAAGAAATGAAGGCTTCACTCTCTCTACGTTTTATCTATTCTCAATTGACATATCATAGTAGGAAGTTCCATAACAAAAGGCAGAGCTGGCTTTCTTATAGTCCTTTGGCAACGGATTAAATATTTATTTAATACAACAATAGGTTAAAATAAATATTAATCATTTGGGAGATATAACCATCCAATGTTTCAATTAATTAATTCATTAACAAAAACGGTTCCGATTCGATCCATCGCGCTTCGAAACCATGCTTGCCACAACTTAATTACACACAAAAAATTTGATCAAAATCGGTCCAGCCGTTTAAAAGCCTTATGGTGACAAACGTACGCACAGAATATTTTTATATATTAAGATACTCAGGGAACTATTCCAAAACATTTTGTAAGCAAGCCAGACCAATCGTATGAGCGAAACACCCCGCCAGACACAGTTAAACGTCGCGTCGCTCTGAGTACAAGCGCGACGCTATTATTCTTGCGCTTAAGCACTGAAAAATATCGTCTGCTTTCAAAAAGCAATATTGTTAAAGCAGAAAACCTAGTAAAAAAACACATGAAATAGGATTTCAGTGAAACCCCGATTTTACGTTCCCCGAATCTATGTTTTCTCCACATTTCACGTTTTTTCATCAGATCCCCCAGTTATGCCTGCTAACTTAGATCCAGGGTCAAATTTCAGGTACGGGATACTGAATTTACGCAAAAACAACGATAACTTTACTTATTTTTTTCACGCGCTCGTTCTCAGAGCGACGTTTTAACTGTGTCTGGCAGGATGTTTTGCTCATACGATTGGTCTGGCTGCTTAAATAAAATGTTTTGGAATAGTTCCCTGAGTATTGTGCGGCTCTGGCAAGTTGAGCTCCGACTCTGAAAATGTTTACCTCTGTTTCGGAAAATAGAGAGGGGTAATTGGCGCTAAGTTGAGTTGAGAAACTTTCTTAGTAGTTTTTCAAAAAATATTCCAATTAAAATCCGAGCCAATAACCCGTCTATTTTTCACTAAACTCCCCTAAAACCGGTAAATATAGTCAAGTTCATAGCTCAACTGGCCAGAGCTGCACAATATCATAATATAAAAATTGAGACAAAAAATAAGTAAGGTTGCAGCCATTAGTGCCCACGGGAAGTGTCTGGCAGTTTGGTAGGTTGTTTTAACTGTGTCAGGCGGTATGTTTGGCCCATGCGATTGGTCTGGCAGCTTACAAAACGCTTTGGAATAGTTCCATGCGTATCATTATATAAAAATTGAGACTTAGAAAATAAGTAAGGTTGCGCCACTGGAAGCCATTAGTGCCCACGGGACGTATCTGGTAGTTTGGTAGGTTGTTTTAACTGTGTCTGGCCCATACGATTGGTCTGGCAGCTTACAAAATGCTTTGCAATAGTTCCCTGAGTATCATCATATAAAAATTGAGACTTCGAAAATAACTTAGTTTAGCACTGTTCTTGCGTACATTCAGTACCCAGTACCTGCAAATTGGCCCGCAGACCAAGGTAATAAACACGCGTATGTTGAAAGTACATGCTAACTCTATTCTGTCCTACACATTTTGCTACTTAGAAAATAACTTAGGTCTGGTCAGGTCTGGCGGCCCTGGGCTCTCCGTCTATTAAGAAAGATATTAATGTATTGGAACGGGTTCAAAGGCGGGCTACAAGGCTAATAAATGAACTTTCTCATTTAGACTATGTTTCCAGGCTTAGAAGGCTAAAAATGTACAGTTTTGAGCAAAGAAGAGACCGAGGGACATTATTCAGTTGTTTAAATTTATTAAAATGAAAGATGTTACGGGGCTGAAGTTTAGCACTGAAAACAGGACAAGGGGTCATTGTTTTAAGCTATTTAAATCTCAGGCTAACATGGATATTAGGAAAAATTATTATTTTAGCAGGGTAGTGGAACCTAGGAACAGTTTACCGGAAGAGATGGTAATGAGCAACAGAGTAGATAGTTTTAAGAGGGTCATTGATCTTCACTGGGGTTTGTAAATTGACTAGGACCTAGGATCAGTCTAGCTGGGCCCAGAGTCTGTTGCCGGTCGTCACTTTAGTATTTGTATAAATGAAAAGGGAGGGGCCGTGATGGCCTGATCCAAGGCCGTCTCGAGGGGAAGGCCGTGACAGTAAAGTATGAATCATCTTAGAAGTCCGACGATTTCTCCGCTTCGATAGGAAATACTCTTGCGTTCGGAAGTTTTTTGCTTCATAGTCGCTTACAATAAGCAGAAAAAGGGGGTTTTAAAACACATTATTTATTAATAAAAACTCTAAAATATCGGATTTTTAAGAAAAGTATTTGAAGACATTAGAAAACCATTAATTGGTTAGAACCATCAAAAGTGAACTCATAACTAATTCACATAACATGCAACAGATAATACACAGTATCAATAACGACATTTTCTTTACTTGTTTTCACATTGATATCTCTTAAAAAACTATTTAGCATTCCATAAAGAACATATTTTTCTACCAATTGTAATGAAAAAAATGAGTAAAAAAGTGATTGCAGTAGATTTGCACTTCAATGATAATTTTATAAATTACTAGCTTTTACCCGCGGCTTCGCTCACGTTAATATACTATATTATTTTAATCAAATCAGGTTAATAATCAACACAGGCAGATGTCGAATCGTTACCAAAAAATGGTTCTCCCCAGTTTCTCCAGATTCACCAACATTTCAAATTCCCTCCCCCCTTTAATATATCAAAAAGGATGATTAAAGCTGAAAAACGGGGGGGGGGGGGGCAAATGAAATGTCAGCGAAACTGATGGGGAGACACCTAAAAAAATACGTAAATTAGGAAAATATTTAAGAGTAGTAAGAAAGTTTGTACGGGTAATTCTTAAAAATTCCAATTCGAGTGAGGTTGAATAGCTAAAGCGTGAAAGAATTACAAACAAACTAACAAAGTCACTTTCGCATTTGTAATATAAGTAAGGATTATAATTTTTTTTTCTTTGAATATAGTCTAAAACCTTCTCTAAATATGACTATTGAAGTACAAACTGTTTAAAAAATGTAGCTGCCAGTAATTTTCCTATACTATAGTTATTTTGGGATTGCTTTAGTTATTTGGGGAAATTTCAATCATTGTGGGTTCTTTCTGCGATGTAAAATGTTACCAAACTTCACCAAATTAACCCAAAAATAGTTTTGGGATACCTTGGACAAGGCTCCCCCTCCCTACTTTTAAAACTGTGTGTTACTAATTTTCGGTGAAGAAATATTATCGCCAAATATTGAAATACTTCTAGAGACTATAAAACGATGCTACAAATTTTCATCCGAAATGTTTCCAAAAAAGTAGTAAAATTTAGCAATTGTTTGAAATAGCGCAAAAAGACAAATTAATGGAAGTTTTTGTGCTGTTTATAGATTTGCTTAATTTAGTTGGCGGATTTTTTTTTACATGTTAATAAAAGATAAAGATTCTTTTAATGGCGATATTTTGGTTACATGGTGAAAACCGAGAAACAGTATTGCGTTGTTTTTAGCTTCAAACACAGTGACAGTTGAAAAAAATGCCAAATGCCTTAGCTATTGAAGTTTTCCTCAAAAAACGTTGGGCGAGATTCCTGCTGGTCAACTGGATAGTGAGTAAATGTCCAGTCAACACAAATAAATTAAAAAAAAAAAAACATTTATTGCATCAAAGTGGCATTAAAATGGAAAAGAATCAGACAAATCATTTTAATTTTCGCCAATCTTGTGCAAAAATGTTACTTTGAATTTGACTTGAGAAAAGCCTTGAACAGTCACAGAAAGCAAAGATAGTCAACAATACAACAGGGAGTTGAGATAATACACTAAATACTGTATTGGGTTGAGGAAAGCCTTCGAACATGGAACTAAAAAGCTCATAACTCGTTTTTTATTCTACGTAGAAATTTCGAACAGGTGCCATCTTCAGCAGAAAAATCGGAGCTTTCGACGGGTATGTAATGTTAATATGTGCAAGTATTTTTTCATCCCCATATTAGAGAATTTATACGAAAATTGTGTTTTATTGTCCCCCTAAGAGGGGTTTGCCCTCCATAACGGGACGAAAACCACCCTATGTGTTATTCTGATGCATAAGCTATATTATTGTTAAGTTTCATCAAAATCCACTGAGTAGTTTTTGCGTGAAAGAGTAACAAACATCCATAAAGACAAACTTTCGCATATATAATTAGTAGTAAGATGATTACAACAATTGGTACTTTGTTATCTACTATAATATTAAAATCTGTTCGCGTCCGTCTGTCTGTCTGAAGATCGATCTTCTCGAGAGCCGCAGCGAATCGAGAGTCGAACGAGATACCGATCAATTCGAAATTTTACAAAGAAAACAACAGGACCAATCTCGTAATTGTGCGACTTTAATTAGCGGAGATACTAATTATAACGTTAATTATTCGGGAATTTTTATTTCTTTCATGTTGCCATTTTGCTTATGGATGAGCAAGTAAAAATCTAATAATTGTTTTAAAAGAGATTTTTTTGGATGCTGTTCAAATCTTAAAACGTTTCCCTCTAGAATTTCATTTTAAATTAGTTTAAAATTGGTTGTTCTTTTCGGACATAGCCTTTATTTTATCGTCTGTCCTTTTTTTTATTTTTTACATTTAACGTTCTTAACTCATATTTTGGTACATTTTTGATGTGCGACTAATTATGTTTATTTTGTTGTACTTTTTCCCGTCACATGGGTGAGTTTTCGAATTGTAAAAACTCTCTTTTTCCTTCCTGTTTCTATTTTTGAAATACAGTTTTTATCGTTAAAAGAACATGTTAAATTAAGATTGTTTGGATTTCTTTAAATGAAACAGAGTTGAAGAAAACAGATTGTTTTTAAGGATTTTAACAAGCTAAATTGGAATCTGATGACTTGGTATTATGCTTATTGGTATTTATTTAGTCTTGGTGCTTTAGCTTAACGTAATCAACCAAAAAGTGTGTGCAATTGTATGTAAAAAGCTGATTGTAATTGTACATAAATATTTCAGATATAGTCTATCAGATGTAATTCATTTTAACGTGAGCACAGATTATAGTTGATAATGCATATATTTTCATCTTTTGTGCTAATTGAAAATACTTCATAACTTGTATCATTGATTACTATGATTAACGTTAAAAAGATTTTTGCCAAAAATATGCTCTACTGGTGTTTTGCAAACCTTGCATTACGCGTATTTATTTACTTCTTAGCGCTTTAGAAACTGATGTCAAAGTAATGCAAAAACATCAATTGGACATCTCCATCATTTTTTAAGTAGCCCGTACAACGCCGGGCATGCAGCTAGTTTTAATGATTTTTAGTGCATATGACCAAGGCTGTAGAATCAGAGTCGGACTGATTTTGGGGTAAAGGAGTCGGTGCAGGGACGGATTCAGAGGAGGGTCAAAGGGACAGCTGACCCCCTGTGACAAGAATTTTATAATGATTTTTACTAATCAAATCAATGGTAATTTGATTAGTTTTTTTTTTTTTTTTTTTTTTTGCTTGGTTCTGTATGGTATTTCTATTTGGTGCGTCATAATTAACAAGATTGACTAGGTTGGTTCATTTAATATATTGAGCTATTGTTATTTTGAGTTTCTTGTTGATTTTTAAAAGAACATACAGTACTCTTTCACCTCAAACCACATGTCCTGTGTTGTGTGTGCATTTTCCAACTATTTTAAGGCTGTTATCTCATATATTCAAAAGCTGCGGTAACGTGACCAGCCAAAAGAATATGACTTTTGATGAAATTTTAAGGGAATCTCTTACTACCCTACTACTATCCCTCACTAGTAAGGGAATCCCGAACTGCATCCATGGGGAAAGACTGCGCCATTGAAAAATGGGAGAAGGGGATAAGTTTGCAGTATTTTTGATCTCAGTTAGGGGGTGGGTACTCCGGAGCATATGAGGGGGTGCGCGATCACTTTAGGGGGGAGGGGCACCCCTGCTTAACTGATACTTTTTTACATAGGAGGTAACGCTGACCACTGAAACTTGACCCCCTCCCCCCTTACAAAAATTTCTAGATCCGCTCCTGAGTCGGTGTTGGAGTCGAAGTCGAAGGCTTTTAAATTGCAAAATTCAGAGTAAGAGTCGGACTGATTTTGAAGAGAAGGAGCCGATGTCGAAGCCGAAGGTTCTAAAGCTTCCGGAGTCGGAGTGGGAGGCAGGGTCGGTCATTTTCCCTCCTACTCCGCAACCTTACATATAACACAGGCTCGAACAATAAAAATGTGTCGTGTATTTAAAAACTCAGTGCCATGAATCGAAACCCACTTCTTTAGTTAACTTGTATCGCTTTGGCCATTAATTCAACTGACTCACAGATTTACATACACGAACATTTTACGTTCCGCTTTTTCCTACTCCTGAACGCGCAATGTGCGAATGGAGACGGTCAATGAGAGTGAGTTTCCGCTTCAGCATCCGGAACATTAGTTCCATTCCACTGCTCTGATAAAAGTTGGACGTCAAGCTAGTTAGTACTTGTAAAATAATATTTAACACCGAGACACTCTTGATTAACTTTGAATACTGCTTCTTAGAAGAAATAATGAGATTAAGTTCATTAGTTTCTCAGACATATTTAGAAAAAATTGAAAATTGCCTGGTACATGATGCTTGCAAATATTAATTTCGTATTGCAATATGACAATTTTTGACGTAGTTCTTTAGCTTAAATTATTTGAAAGTTTTAATAAATAATGTAGAGCACATTTCTGTGTAATTGTCGAATAGAAAATATACATATTTGTTCATTGAAATCGTGAAAGTAGGTATCAACTTTTAAAACAGAGATACTTCAGACTATAAACAATAAAATTTTACAAGTATTTTCATATGAAATGGTAAAGACAGCTATCTTCTATGAATAGCTTATAAAAATACATTATACATTTCTGTTTCGTTTTTGTTTAGCATTGAGCAAGTTAAAAGATACTAGAACATTAAAAAAAATATTACCATAATTTTGAAAATGTCATTGAAAACCACGCATATTGAAAAAATGTGCAATGTTTAAGAAATTACAAAGAAATACATAAACTCCAAGAATCTGAAAATTTTGTTCAAACTTTTTGCAGCAGAGCAAATATCGTTCAATGTAAGTACCTATTCCAATAAATTGATAAAGAAAACATAAGTTAGAAATCTATGCGGAAATGTTAAATAATAATCATCGAAAAATACAAACAGCACTTTGATAAGCCACTTTTATGATTTTTTGAATTTTTTTCAACTTTCTTTCGTTTAAATCAGACACACTTTTTTCATTAATTTTAATGCAATAGTTTTTTAAACAAATGTTAGCAAACGTTTTCATTAATTGTTCAAACTTATCAAATAAAAATACTTTACAAACTAAGCATTTGTGATTCACAAAATTGCTGCTATTTCTCAAAAACAGTTTAAACAATACAATAAGTGTGTTGTATTGGCTAAGTACTCGAAGAAATTCTTTTTCGTACTTTTCATTAATAAGTTTTAAAAATGCAAAAACAATATATTAGTAAACTTACAACGGTGTGAGATGGTTTTTTAAGCCCACCTCTATTTAACAAATTTAAGTAGTCGTTAGAATCAAAAGTTGTTGGAAGGGGAACATTTTCATCAATTTCTATGGAAAAAAACAGAATCTTGCATATAGTGATTTCGACACTCATTGCAAAACAAACCTAGTTTATGCACACAATATCCGGAAATATAATTTAAAATTTCTGTTTCATCATTAGAGACAGTTACCTGAACGTCACAAAGCACATCTTCAAAGTAAAAATCCGACTGTTCGTCAGGAATTCCCGAAGACTCGTCAACTACAGAAGTGGAAAGACTTTTAAATTTGATTTTGCCATATCCCTCGGAGTTGACACTTAACATGCTTCTTATGCGTATTTTTCTCTCACTTTCAACCACTTCTTGGACACTAACGGGGTAAACACCACCTGACATTTGTCTGTACATGCCAAAGCGAGACTCCAAAGCATCCGTTTGAAACTTAGCCGTTAGCACATACGAAAATCCATGGGACAATAAATCTTCGATAATGAGTTTCATACACATAGTGGTGTGCATTAAAGCGTAGAAAGTCTCTCCACTCAAACATTCTTCCCGAGGTTTTTCTTTTAGGTTCTTCCACGCTTGTAGCCAATCCAAAAACATATTTAAAAAAGCTAACCTCTCATCATTCTTCGAAGAAAATGCTACACTATTTTCATTTCTCTGGTGGATACCTTTTTTAGAGTGATTAATATTCATGATATCCCACCATTTTTTCATGAGAGAAACAAAATCAGCAGTTGGTTTCCAAGGCAAAACAAATTGACCATTCTCTCCATATTTTTGTAATGCAGCTCTATTCGGTGGATCAAAAACCTTTAGGGCGAGATTTACATTTTGTCTTTCAATACTGCTTGGATAGACAGCTTTGAAGTTTAACTTCGGAGCATATTTGTGATCTAAGACTCTTTCTCAATATTATATACCTTTCTTAAGAGGAAAAAAGTGGCAGGTTGCGTTTCAGTGAAGTCCTCAAAATTTGGAAAGATGAAAGTCTTTTCAGAGTCTTTCTGGTTGATCCAGTTATTTCTGATGGATTTCACTAGATGCGTCAAAAAGCAGGTATATGAATTTAGATGCATCATGAGGATTTAATATTCTTGATACACTCCCCTTTATGCCAGATAATAAGTGAAACATGTTCCGGTTTATTCTGTTATTGTCGGAACTGATAGAAAAAACTTTAAAATCTGCCTTATGCAGCAATTCCAGTGCTTTCTTGGTTAAAAGCAAAAGATGAGCTGCATCTAAATTCGAAACTGGAATCAATCCAACTATTTCTTTATACTTCGATTTTAAAGAGGAAATCATGAAGGCTTGAATGCAAGTGGCTCCTATATTTTCTTCTTTACTATCAGCAAACCGGATAATTGTTTGCCTTTATATACAATACTTTGTCGAACATGTATTTCATCAAGGAGTAGCACAATATCTTTTTCATAATCTTGCAATTTATTAACTTTTGTTTTTAAATATGCCAAATTTTCTTCATTGTTATTTGCGTGTTTTAGTGATAAGCAAGCTGATAATCTTTTCAAATGCCTAGAGCATGGCAAATGAACCAGCTTGCTATCACACAAATCTTGATATGATGTGGCAGCTTTCATAAATAAAGAATAGGCAAAAGCCGTTACTTTCCATCCATAGCGTTTTCCTTTATTCTTCTTATTGCACAGTTTCATTTGGTCATAAATGAAATGTTTATCTTTGTATTCAGCAAAATCAACATTGTTGTCTGCTTCATCCAAAAACTTTCCCCAGCATTCAACTGCTTTTTCGTAGAAAGTTTCTTTTATGGTAGCTTGTTTAAGAGTTTTCATGTATGTAATAACCTTTTCCAATTCAGTCCATAATTTGACAGTTGAAGAAGAAACCATGTCTTTTATGCTGGAAATACACAGCTCCAAATCACCATTATACATGGTGATTGCCAAGTTTTCATCAATAGCCAAGCTCTTGACCACTTTTGGAGATGGCGATAAGTCCATGAAAAGAACATAGATATAAGTCCTTGTAGAGTGTACAATGTAATCAACATCCCAACAAAACATAAATGTGATAAAGAAGCCAAATTCGGTTGAAATGAGGTGCGGGAAAGACGGTGTCACCGACAAAAAAAGTTCAGATCTAAACAGTTACCAAGTTAGATAGCAGTTCCTCATAGAAGTTTGGATTTTTCCCTGTTCTTCAATTCATTTAGAAAACAATTTTTTACTTGCTTTGATAATGGATTTTAAACTTTCGGGAAGTTTTAGTCATCACTACTTTAAAAAAAAAAATAATTTTCAAACTTGCCAAGTTTTAAATCCAATATCAAAGAAAGTAAAAAATTGTTTTCTGAATGAATTGAAGAACAGGGGAAAATCCAACTTCTATGAGGAACTGCTATGGAACTTGGTAACTGTTTAGATCTGAACTTTCTTTGTCGGTGACACCGTCTTTCCCGCACCTAACCGAATTTGGCTTCTTTATCACATTTATGTTTTGTTGGGATATCATTACTTTTTGCAGTGGCGTACCCAGGGGGTGGGCTGATAGGGCTACAGCCCTCCCCCGAAATTTTCAAAATTAATTATAAAAATAAAGTCAACATAGTTTTTTTTTTTTTTTTTTTTTTGTAATCACGGCTTGTACAAATTAAAAGAAAGGGGAAAAAATATTTCCACCTTTTCGCCTTTTTATTTATTTTCTTGTATCACACACAGCAGCTCTGTTCCTTTGTCGAGATAAAGGAAAAGGGAAGCGAGTGACTCTATTTTGCTGCACCTGGTGTCATTCCCTTGGGGCGGTTTGTTCTGGTCAGTAAAAGAAAGGGGGAGGTAGTTAAGGTTTCGGGGACTTACTTAATCTTATTATTTGAGCTCAGGACTATAGAAGTTAGAAGGGCTGGCTCCAGGGCCGTAGAATATAGGAGGGCTATGTCACGGAGCGACGAAAAGAGGGAATCGAAGGGAAAGACTCGTGACGTCAGCGTTGTGACAAATCTCTCTGCTTTCTTTTCGCCTGCGTTGAGTACAAGGCGTTTCAATCTGTGCATGTAAAAAGTTTATTTAAATTTGTGAACTGATGTTTCGAATTACTAAATAAAATCTATGACATGAAACTGTAACGCAACATTTTACGAGTTTCTACTCAAAAGAAAAATAAATAAATAAATAAATAATCAGCAATATTCATTGCTTGAACATAAACTTATCGATGGATATAATTATTGTTACTGTTTCAAAAAATTGAAAAGAATGTGTCTAAATACATATTGAAATATTTTTTTCCAGTATTTACTGCTATTTTTCAATAAGAGAAATATTCTTGTCTGCTATTGTATTCAATTACTGTAATTGACAATTGTGTGTATTAAATCTGAAAGCTTTTTTTCTTTTTAATAGTTAAAGTTTTGAGATGAAGTTTTTTTTAGAAGTACTTTTCAAGTTTCTTTTAGCAGAAAATTTGTTTCAATATATATTATTTAATTTTCTTTCTAAACTCTCTATTCTCTTCAAACGCTTCAGCATTAACACCCAAGGTTGTATTTTTAATGCCACGACTTTACTGCATTCTAGCATAAAGTTGTTGCATGTACAAGTTTGAGTGGCCGCGGCCTTAAATTTTGATGAATAACACCACAACTTTCCTTCACACTTTATCCAGGCTTAGGACTGGCAGCTTTAACGGCTGGCGTGTTTAAAAATTGTTAAAGTTGATATTTTGAAAATTACTATTTTTAAATTGGAATTGAAGTTTCTTACTATTGATTTAAATATGTGAATAAAATGCATTTATTTGGCAGAAGTGTTTAAGCTAGATTGGAGCCATTTCTTTTTTTTTTTTATCTTCATTTCTTTTTTCTTTGAAAAACCGGTTTAAATGTCGTATTCGAATAAACGTTCGAATTCGACTATATTTTTTCAATGCATCTTTACATAAATTTGGACATTTGTTTTCTAGTATATGGAACAAATCCTTAGTGGCACCTTTGCCTTTGTAAATATCATTTTTTCCGTGAATATTTTTGAAAACTTCTTCAAATTCTTCTACAATCTGTAGCCACTTCTCACTAGGCAATGTCAGTCCACCCTTGGAGATAGCTTCAATCCATACGGAAGAGCTGGCATCTTCAGTGGGATGTGCAGTGATGCTGCCAAGTGAAGGGTCTTTGTCTTCCACCTTGTACGCAATGCAGCCGGAGACATACTTTAATGCTTCGTGTTCAGAGAAGGACATGAGACACGTAGAAGGGTTTGAACTCTCCGCTTCCCATTCCATTGGAATGCCTTCATTCAAAATCTTTTGGCATAACCAGGGCCGATCCTAGGGTGTTGGCCGCCCGCGTGCAAAGACCTAATGTGCCGCCCCTCAAAAGTAATTTGCAGATTTTGACTAATTTTTAACGTCCATATAAATCTTTCTTCAAATTTCTATACCAAGTTCTAATTTAAAAAAGAAAGAAGAAAAAAAAAAAAAACACAGAAGAATGATGAACTTATAAAAAGGAAGAAAAGTTTTATAGTAAGAAATTCCTTAAGTACAATTTAGATCTTTGAAGAAAGTAATAGATACCAAAATTTACTAGTCTTAAAAACGCATTTTATAGTCTGTCTTCGGTGACATCAGAGGAGGGATGGAGGAGGGGGAAGCGGGGGGGGGGGTGCTCCGAGAAAATTATCGAAATTGGCGTATAGAAAATAATTTTAGTTAATCTTTGGTTGTGTTCGGTTGCAAGGACAAAAGAGTCGGGTATACTCAAGGTGCATGGGGAAAGTTTCGAAATTGACTTCAAATATCGCAATTTTAGGAACTTTTTCGAGACTTCAGGAGATAGTAATGTTGACGTTCTTTCCTAAAATTCTTTCAAAATTGAAATCAGTTTGAAGCTATTTTTTGTGACCGTAGCGTAAGAAGGATCGGCGCTCTTCCCGAAAATTTTCCGAAACTGAAGTTTTAAACACGCAACTTTGGGTTACCTTTGTTGACGTTGTTAGAGGGAGGGATATTCAATCGTCTCCCATCGAAAGTTTTCGAAATTGCAGTTTAAAACGCAAATGTAGGCTGCCTTTGGTGACGGTATGGGATCTGGCGGCTTTCCTTCGGTAATTTCTCGGCACTATTTTTCAAAAACCCATTTTTGGCTGTATTTGAAAACGATAGGGGAAACGTGAAAATATTCCGAACCGAAATATTTTTCAGAACTAAAATCCATTATAGGCTTTTTTTTTTTTTTTTAGAAGGAAGGGTTTTGGGGCTCCCAAGCGGATTTTTCTAAAAGCGAAATTTTATACTATCTTTGGTGACGTTAACGAAACTGGGAAGCTTCGGCGGATCTTGCGGATATTTTTCGATATTAATATCTGAAAAATACAACTATCGACTTTTGTCCACCTCATCTTGACGATTGATGGGTATGCCCTAGTGCGGTAAGCCAAGCAGTTCTCCTCCGGAATTTTTTAGAAATTGAAATCCCAAACACGTATTATTTTAGGCATTGTTTGATAACGATGGGACTAAGAGCGGGCGGAGGTTCAGTGTGCCCTCACGAACTGTTTTTTTAGACTGAAGTCAATTTCAAGCTAGTTTAAGCGGGAAGGGTTCTGTGGCTCCACGGAACCGTCTAAAAAAATTTTTTGAGGTATAGTGATTACATTGGTTCGGGGAGAGTCCTTCCACAAAATTAAGTTCTTGAAACTGATGTTTGAAAAACGCAATTTTATTTTGTTTTTCAATAAATTAAGTGAGAGGGGGTGGGATTAGGGGCTTCTCTAAAGACGCTAATTGAGACTGTCTTTGTAAGTAATCGCAAAAAGTTCATCGTAAAAATTTCGAAAAAGAAATTCGAAAAATGTCATTTAACAATTTTTGATGACATTAGGAAGGGTTGTCCTCTAAAAACACATTTTGGAGCCAACATTTTTAGGCTATGTTTGATTTAGTTAAGGTGGAAGGGGTGAATCAGAGACTTAATTGGGTCCTTAAGATCAGTGGTTCAACCAGTGAAATTTTCCGACATTAAAGTCCTAGAAACGCAGTTTTAAGCCTTGTTTAGTCTCGTCAAGGAGGTCATGGCATCCTTTTGGATCTTCGTTTTGGAGCTTCGTTTATATTTACTACCCGGGGCAAGAGCCTTGTCCTCCTACCTGATCTGAAACCGGGCAGTTCATTCGGGATTTTAACTAGAAAAAATTGCCATCAACCTGTGAAATTTTCCGAAATTAAAGTTCTAGAAACGCAGTTTCAAGCCTTCTTTAGTCTCGTCAAGGAGGTCATGACATCCTTTTGGCTCTTCGTTTTGGAGCTTCGTTTAAATTTGCTACCCGGGGCAAGAGCCTTGTCCTCCTACCTGATCTGAAACCGGGCAGTTCATTCGGGAATTTAACTAGAAAAAATTGCCGTAAAGGGGGGGGAATTACAAAATTTTAGTTCGTCATTCATATATGTTTGACTCTCAAAGGAGTCGCAATTTTCCACTTTATTCTCACGCATCCACTATTATTGAACACAGAATTTGTTGTTTGAAATGCTTATGATGAGAGTATCTAATCAGTATAGTTTTTTTTTCTATGTATAAATAAAATATGTCTTCATTGTTTAGGTCAATAAAAGCTTGGGCGGTAAACATTAGTGGCCGCCCTCGGTGCTCCTTTTAGAAGGCATCCTTTCGTGCTTCAGGAGGGGGCCATTTCCCTCATTTCCCCTCCTCTGTATCCAAATGAAGCATGTGTGTAAAGAGTAAATATTAATAGACGATGAACCAGCACAATGTTCCCAAACATTCTATTTTTCTTAAACAATGCTATGCTGTCGGAAAATGGACACTTACTTTGATAATTGAACATTTAAAATTCAGCATATTTATTCAACTTATTATAAGTTATCTTGTGAGAAATTCTTGAAGAAATTTTCTTGGTTATAAGAACTACATGATGCGGCCGCCCCTTGCTTTGGCCGCCCTTGTGCGGTGCACACTCTGCACACCTGCTAGGATCGGCCCTGGGCATAACGCCATATCAGTATCATCTTCTTCGGTGTCAGTAGCCAATTCGTCGATATCTTTTTTCTCGAAAGTGTGTTTTAAAATATCCGCTGTTAGATAAGAAGGGATCCCTTCTTGGTCTTTGGTATTGGCTTTTGGCGATAGCGCTGGCAATTTATTGGCCAATAAAAGATTTTTTAGCCGGTGAATAAATTCACTGGGTGTAGGGTGATCGAAAAAATTGCCAATTCCCCTAATCTGGCTAAAAAGACTTTCCAAGGCATCTTGCGTTAGGCGTGAAGTGAGAACATATTTGAAGTTCAGAAGCTTTAAGTCTTCAAACAGTCCAATCATTGAGTTGATAGAAATTATAATTGCCTTTTGAAATGGCAATAAGTTATTTCTTCCTACGACTCTTAAATTTGAAATAGCATTTCTTGTTTCAATAAGAACTGTTTTCTGCATATCAAAAAATTTTGTATGTCCAAATGCTGCTTGAAGGGGTTTATGCTTCGGAGGTTCCAACAAACTGCTATTCATCACATCAAAAAATGAGTCAATTAATTGGAAGAAATCGGCTGCATTTTTGTTTCCTGTTAAAAGTTCAATGGTCTTAGCAGTAGTTGCAGAAAATATTGTTTTTGCAGGCGCAACTCTTTGCCTCTGGTTGCCTTTAACTTTCAAATATTCAGGTTTTAATCTGTGGCAAATTCTAATTTCTCCTCTGTCCTTCTGCAAGACCTGTTCAAGTATATCGGAATTTATCAGAGAGTTATTCAGCATTAGTCCTTTGTCAAGGAAATGATTTCGGAGTAGTTTGAGGTAGTGCGGTGGATCAGCAAAAACCCAAACTCTCCTCGACCCATCTGCTGGATTTGAGAAAGATGTTTTTTCACTAGTTATTTCTAGTTCTTTCCAAAGTGTAGCAGAACCAGCGATATCCGCAACTACTGTAACTACGTGGATGTCATTTTTTTCCAATGCGGTGATGATTTCGAAAAGCAAGATTTTCGTCATAGTCTTTTGAAAATCAAAATAAATTGGCTGTTTCCACTTGTTTAAAATTCCTCTAGCTAGAACCACCTGTACTTTTGAAAAGGGGCCCAGTACCTGGTCTTCACTACTGTCATAGCATAATCTGCTGTCGATATGCATTTCATCGAAGCTTAAAATGCAAACCTTTTCAGAAATGCTGAGATTTTCGCCATTTTTCTTCATCAGCAAAAGTACTTTTTCCAAAATTCCTGGTCGGCATGAAAATGCTTTGCACCACCGACGAAGAGTGCTGGCACTAGGCAATGGAATTTTAATTTTGTTCTTCCAAAATTCATATGCTTTTCTTGAGAGAGCCCTTGTGATAATTGCACTGGAAATGTCTTCGGCAGTCCAGTAAATTTTCTTTTTTCCATTTGCAATGGCATTCATTTGGGTTGGAGTCAGCACACTTTTCAGGCTTTCATGCTTGTTCATAATTTCTTTGTTTTTATCTTCTACTGATTTAAGTTTTTTCTTCAAAACTCGATTTTCGTGCTGCAATCTGGAATTTCTTCTTTGTTTCTTCCATCTCTGCCTAAGCAACATAGTTTTCTTGTGTTTCAGTTTTCTCATTTCATTTTCAATAAATGCATTTTTCTTTTTAGCTTCTTGTTTTCTTCTAAAACTTCCAAACAAGAATTGCATGAAATAACAACTTCATTCTCAGGAGTGCTAACATCTTCATCTTCACAGGGCTCATCTTCACGTTTCTTTTTCGGGCTAGGCTGGTTTAGCCTTTCCAAGGCATTCTTCAAAACGCTTCGTTTTCGTTTCCTATCTTCTCTGGAATCATCAGCTGCCTGCGACTTTTCTAAGGGTAAGAAGAGACTTGGCAATGCTGACGATTTCAAAATTTTCTTCTCTGGAAGACCTAGCAAATTATTTTTCAAATCCGTCTCATAGTCATCCTCTTTGAAATGAATGCTGCAAATTTTCGCATTCTTGACGTTCACTTCGTCATTTCTTTTGCATCTTTGAAGGTTCATACCGATTCTTGCCTACGCTCCTTATCTAGAACCTGTCACCGTGAACGGCAGGGGACCGAGGGGTAATAGCTAACAATAGAGACCGGGAAAGTGGGTTGACAACTGATGGGTTCTCTCTGGACATAGGGAAAAAGTTTTGCATGGATGGGGTAATTTCGTAACCATCGAAACTAGGATGGCCTGCGCAAGGAGAAATGAGTCACCAGCAGAAGATCCACTTCTTTCGTCCTTTTCGCCTCCCCACTCGCGGTGAAAGAGAAACTTCACGAGTTGTCATATTTAGGATAAATAATGACGTGATTTCAAATTCTCACCAAGCCTTTTGTTGGTTTCTACTATGTAACACCTGTCACATTTCTTTTCTTTTCTTTTTTTTTAATTATTATTGTAAGTTTTTCATTAAATTAGCACATTTTAAATTGCTAATTTACAAGAAAAAAGCCTATAAACTACTAGTTTCTTACTTGAAATTTGTGCAAGCAATTTAAATTAATGCTAACGTTATGAATCAAAAATATTACACTGATACTTAATTATATTTCATTTAAGCAAAATAAAAACACATTGAAGTAAATTTGTAATACTTAACTAAAATCAAAGTCGAATTATTTTATATATTTTAGAAATTGCATTTTAAGACAGTACAAAATGAGACTTTTTGCTGTAACCATGGGACTTTTTTTTAATGAAAATAATAGAATATGGTGCTTGAGGGTCTGTTGCTTAAATTTACATCGTAAAATTTATACATACGGTATCAGCATATAAAAAAACAGAAACATCAATTATTTATCACTTGACAACTAAGTATTTTGATATTTTAAGCAAATACGTTTGAGCATTTCTACACATTAATCAAACAAATTTGCTAGATTAATTAAATATGTTCAGATTTTATACTTTTAGAAAAAAACACTTTTTAACTAAGTGAATATGAAAAATTAGATTGATATTTTTGTAAGCAGTATGGATTCCTTGCCTCTATGTAGTTTTTAAAACAATTGAATACGAAATCATGAAACAAATTTCAAGAAAATACCTTTATTAGATATAATAATGCATTTTAAAAACAAACAATTCTTTTTTATGCACATGAAATTTATTTTAAAGAAATACTTTTATCAGCCAATAATCCAAAAAAAGTAGCTGAATTTACGCTCTTCTAATGAAAAGGGCGTAACTGTAGCGAAATATTAAATGTTTCAAAAGAGACGTAAGAGAACATGCAGTAAACAAATTCATTTTTTCGATTGCATTAAAATAAATTATAATGAATGCGACTTAACAAAGATAGTAATCTTATATAACATGAATATACAGTGCATTTGATGTCATGTTCTGCATCTTAAAGTTTCAAAACACATAACACACTTTAGTTGCACCTTGGAGAGAAAAGCATAAGTATTTTAAATAGAGTGTTTTTCTTTTAAAGAGATAAACGCTCCGCGCAAGAGGTTTAGTAAGACTACATGTGAAATTTTTTAATGTCATCGCAAATTTTTCAACAGCACTCGCTTGGCAATACAATAAACCAGCGTTTCTTAATTTCTTTGATTAGTGGAATCCTTTTTAATGCTCACTTTTTTTGTGGAACCCCTGGTGTTCCAATAGTTTGCAGTGGCGTCGCCAGTATTCTGTTTCGGAGAGTGCCCAAGTTCTTACCTCAAGGAGACTATCACATTAACTATTTGTCGATAAATCGGCAATTAATTGTACATAATTATAGCTCATTTTAATTATTGGGAATTGCTAATTATTATTTCTTTTTGTAAAATATACCAGTACATTCCTATTTGTGATTCTGAGAAATACTCAGAATTTTTAAAAGGGATAAATAACCTAAGAATTTATGTATGAGTTATATGATTTATTTCTTCTTAGTTAGAAAAAGAAATAGTGATATGTTTTACCTACAAAACTGTTAAAAATTCACTTACATTTACGCAGAAAAAGTTTTTAATCTTTAAAGTTAAAAAAAATTAAAATATCTCTTATTTTTTAATTTTTTAATTTATTTACAAATTAGAGTTTTGGATGTCACTGTGTGTTCCATCAGACAGAACTATAGTTGCTGCATATATAGGTGTCTTAGACAGAACTAAACCATTTACTCTCGTGACCAGTACTACTCCTTAAATTGATCTTCACTCGTTAAATGCTGAAATGGTCCTTTTAACTGCTGCCATAAATACTGGGAGAGTGACTAGAATCAAGGGCAAAATGTTTGAAATTGATGTAAAAAATCGTAATTTATGGCAATATCTGGAAATGCTGTAGGAGAGGATTTGGAGCGCTTTTCCGAAATTTATTTAACATTGAAGCCACTTTTAAACTATTTTTGGCGATATTAGGTAGTCAATAGCTTCTTCTGAAACTTTTTCAAAATTGAAGATTTTAAAACGTAATTTTATGCTATCTTTGAGACATTAGGTAAAAAATAGGCGTTTGGGATTGATCTCGAAAAAATTTCGAAGTTAAAACCTTAAAGGCATCATTTCATGCTGTTTTAGAGAGCTAAAAATTTGCATTATATTCGGTGAGAAATAAAATTGTTCCCAGAGTGGCTAACCCAGGTAGGTTATTATGCTTTGATTAGATGCGAAATTGACAGTAAGTGTATTTTTGAAAAGATGTTATTTTTGTGGATTTTTTAAGTGACTAATTTGAAAGATGTGAAAATAAAATCTCTTGGAACCCCTGAGAGAGCTCCGTGGAACCCTGGGGTTCCGCGGAAAAATTTAAGAAACGCTGCAATAAACAATTACTTCAGTTTGAGGATTTCATTTTTTTACTGTAAGAAGTTTACGATCCGCTTTTTCTTTTCTCTCAGATTTTTGTTTTGCGATTCTCTCCAAATGCTTATCATTTTGCAATTTACAGTAATTATTTAAAAATATATTGCAACCGCACCATATGACTTTTTCCATATTTTTTCCCATGGAATGACCTTGTTTACAATATTTATTATTGGGAAACATTTCATGAGCTATAATTGTTGCTACAGTTACGGATGAAGCTACTTGTTTTTGATTCAAGACTTTTAGAAAGTCAGTTTCGAAATCAGTACAAAGCTTGTTGATTATAATATAATTAAAAACTAAAATATTTACCACATCTTCTTGAGGATAACAAAGCTTTCCACGATCTAAATTTTTAATGATGTTATAGTCATTTTCATCTAAGCATAATTCTTTCTCAGTGAGGAGTTCCGATGAACAGGAACTACATTTCATCCTTTTCAAAACTTTGAACATGCAGTATCCTGCAATGTATGTTAATACAGGAAGAATGGGTGTGACTTCATCAATATCTTTTTTTGTGATGGAAACATTGAAAGGCTTAGACTCCACACATTTATCAACATTTTCCGAAATATTAAAATCGTTTAAATTAACATTCCCAAAATTTTTGCTAGTAATTTTTAAGGATAGTAAGGATTGTACTCTTAATTTATTTTCTGATTCAAGAAGCTGTCTCAATGATATGTGATACTGGCTACCAGCCATTTGCCTATATATTCCAAATCTACTCTCAAGGGAATCAGTTTGAAATTTTCCAGTTAGGATATATTTAAGGCCTAATTTTGAAGTAACGTAGGAAGCAATTTCAAGTAAGCTCATTGTGCTTAATTTGAGAGCCCTATGTGTTTCTCTTGTTAGCATACCAGTATCACATTTCATTGCTTCCCACTCATCCAACCATTCAATAAAATATCTCAAAAAACGAACTTTCTGATCTGAATCTGAATACGTCAAAGGTGCTTTGTAAACATCATTTGTTATACGGCCTTTTGTGGGAAACTTTACATTTACTATAGACCACCAAGTGACAAATATTTTAATAAATTGAGCTGTATCTTCATAGTGGTACAGGTCATGTTTTGGACCCAATTCTAGGAGTGCTTGAATTACGTGTTCATTAAATATTTGAAGAACCAAATTTACATTTTGTTTTTCAAAATTATTTGGAGAAAGGCTTTTGAATGAAAGTGAATAACTATATTTCACCAAATTATTGACTTCTAGAGAGTGTAAATCTCTGAGAGTTTTCCAAGATGCTGTTGCAAAAGATTTGTCATTACTATTGTTGTCATTAAGAAAAAATTTAAATTTTGGATAAAACATACACTTACCATAATTTTTTTGGTTAATCCAGTTATTTCTTACACACTTAAAAAGATGAACAGTGTCAACCATATAAAACAAAGGTCTCCCTGCTACAGAAGGACTTTCATAACAACATTGCAAATTAGGTGGAGAAATCATCTGGGATACAGCTTTTCCATTAATGGAATTGTTATCCGCAATTACAGTAAGAACATGAAAATTAAATTTTTCCAAACCAATAATTATATTTTTCATTGAACCATGTAAAACATCACCATTAATTGTTTTCACCGGAAGAACGTGAACTACATCTTTATAAGGTGATAAAATACTGCCGATCATAAAAGTATGACAACTGGAAACAATATCTGATGAAGGTGACATGCCAACAATACTACCAGCTGTGTAATCAACATATTGTTTCAGATGAACTTCATCAATCATTAAATTGACTATTTTGTCATCATCTTTCAGAAATTTTGACTTTTCTCTTATATATGATAAAAATTTCATATCATGCTGTTCTAATTGGGGATTTACATTGTAAGCAGAACAAACTCTTCTAATAATAGATGGATGAGGGAGAACAAGGTATTTTGATTTACGAACAAATGTATATGCTCTTGGTGACAAAGTAAACAAAAAAGAAGAAAATACCATTATTTCAGAAGAATATCTTACATTATTTACATTATATTTAAGAAGGGAGAGTTGTTCACAAATGAATGTTAAAGTATTAGTTGAAATGTCATCAAATGCACAAGAGTTTAAAACTGAAATTATGTTATCAATTTGATGATATGTATGCTCCAAAGACTTAGTATCTCTTAAAAAACTTAAAACATTATTGATTTCATCGCAGTTACATACTTTTAAAGGAAATTCCAAGTTCCCAATTTTATTAACTTTCAATTTATCTTTAAAAACTGTAATCTCTAATTGAGAAGACAGAGACATTGAATAGACTATTGTTGGCACTGGAGAGTCAACTAAATGGCACATTAAAATATGGTTACCTCTATTGATGATTGTCCAGTGGCTCGTGTCAATAAATTTCACACATTTAATCAAAAAATCCTCCAGGGATGAAAACTGCTTTTGGTGCTCTAATTCATTTTTTTTTCCTTTAAACTTTCCTCAATAGCTGAGGCTAGATGCAACCGTTCCAGTTTCATCCTTTTGGTTTCCGGACTGTCCCGATCAGCTGTTTCTGGTTTAGATAAATATTTCGGCAAATCCGGAAACTGAGACGGAACAACGCCAACTTTCAAGCGCGGCCGCTCCAATTTTGCTCTTAGAGTAACATTTTGTTTCTCATCAAAAAACTCCGAGTAAAATTCGAAATCTTTATCCAGAAAGTGACGATTACAGACCTGAAATTCAAGGAAACAAAACATTAATATATTTTATAGATTTTTTACCTAATAAAATATCTATTTATACATGCATAACAATATGCATGTATACACATATATATATGTGTGGGTGCTTGTGAGCATTTGTAATGTTATGAAGTAACCATTTTCTCTATAATTAGGCAATTCTCTGGCAAAGTGTTAGTTTGAACCCCTATTTTTCAAACTTCAAATTCTCACAAGTGGTGCAGTTAGGCAATTTTTAGAAAGATAACGTATGTTTTTCGTTACACTAAAAGTTAACAAAGCATCTTCATTTACTTTAGAGATGTTAAGAGTTAAATTGGAAAATTTGATCAATTTTGTGTATGTATTTTTTTTTCAGATATCCTTGATC